>NC_081571.1:61933924-62003429 GCF_022355385.1 Mustela nigripes
TTTCTTTCTTTCTTTCTTTCTTTCTTTCTTTCTTTCTTTCTTTCTTTCTTTTTTTATTTCCTTCCTTCCTTCCTTCCTTCCTTCCTTTCTTGAAGCTATGGTGCAGAGAACTTCAGCATCTTTAGTGCTATTATATACCCCTTTCTAACTCACTAAGTGCGGCGATCTTGAAGAGCGACATTTTCTCTCATATTATTCTAATTTTATTGTCATTTATTTCTCATATTCTTTCCAAATTGTGAGTGTCCTGTCCGGTTTCCATCTGAATATATACAAAAGAGAGATTACAAAGAAATATATTTATCATTTGAATCCTGCTGAAACAAAAAAATATAAAATTTTATTTAAAAGAATGGATTACTTTGGTGAGTGCTGTGAAGTGTGTAAACCTGGTGATTCACAGACCTGTACCCCTGGGGATAAAAATATATGTTTATAAAAAATAAAAAATTATTAAAAAAGAAAGAATGGATTACTTAGAAAAGCACACACACTGATTTAAAGTAAAGATGATAAGTTAAGAAATTATGTGGCCTTATCCATGTGAATAAAAAAGGGATAAGAATTACATTTTTTATATTTTTTCTTTCAACTTCCCAACTTCTTGTATTTTTAAACTTAGTTCCATTTGAATTTGTAAAAAATAGCTATATGCTTCATAAGAAATGTATTTTCAGTACTGAAGCCAAACTATGTATATTGTAAAAACAAAACAAAACAAAACAAAACAATAACAACAAAAAAAACCCAAAAAACAAAAAACCTGAAAATACTTGTCACTTTTATTGTAAAGGGTACTTGACAGTGTGATTATGGCAAAGTATTATGACAAAGGGCATTATGTAAATGATTGTAGGTTAAGGCTACTATAGGAACAGATAAAAAAAGAAAAATTGATCTTCTTTGAATGGAAAATAAAGTTAAGAGTTAGATGTGCTAGGGAGGAATATTGGAGTTGAAAATTAATAGGATTTCCCAATAATTAGAGCTAGTAAATTATCAATGAGAGTTAAAAAATGAATATTTATATGTCACTGAATTATTTCAAAGTCCTTTTACATAGAGTGTTTCAATGGGTCTTCAAAAATTTTTAAATTATGAGATTATTATTCTCTTTCATTGTAAAAATAGATATAAATTTCAAAAAATTTAACTGCTTTTCCTAAATTTATCCCAATCTCTTTTCCATTGCTACTATACAATAGTCTCTAAACTTTCCTGAAAATGTACAAGCAGAGAATTTATTCTATTTATGTTAATAAACCATACAATCAACTCTGTAAAACAAGCCATTATTCCCTTTATTAAAAAAACTTTAAATAAGTGGCTCAAGGTTATGGAGTAGATCATGGAGATCAAATTGGAACTCATATCTTTCTGAACCTGAAGCAGATGTTCTAGTATCACATCTTCATAGTTTTGCAGAGAGAAATTATTGACTTGAGTAGACCCTAGACTTGATGTTCTTGGAGTACTCATCCACTCAAATTGCTAGATACGTCATTTTGTAAATATTTCTGAGTTTAGGAATATTTAATTGAATTAACTGAATTATCAATAATCCAGGCACATCTTATAGAGCGGAACTTTTCCATTATCTAGATGGACAAGAAATAGCACCTTAGCTAAAAATTGGATGAAATACTAAAATACAAGAGTGGGTTTCAGAAAGTTTTCAAGATTTGATAAACCATGGTTCTTTAGTATCATTGTAGCTGTACAAAGCACATGTTTATTAATTGAATTATCCAGAACAAATTTATTTTTTAAATAATTGTGTCAAGTAAGATTTGGGGATTGAATTTATGATTTGATTTTAGATAGCCTATGGCTTGCTCTTTCCAAAGTATCTTCTCTGGAAGATCGCTATTTTACTATTGTGTCTGAAATTCCATGAATTAAAGCTTCACATGATTTTCAATTGATAAGCCTCCTAAAATGCTCACATCTTGGTGTGGCTATCACTGAGAGAACTTGTTTTGTTTTAGTTTTGAAGTGACAGCAGTAATTCAAAGAGAAAGGTCATTATACTTAGGGAGAAAAATAAAAGAGTAGAGCGCATGGCCCAAGGGATGGCAGAGTATGATTCCTTGTGGAGTTCTCGCAAGTATCTGGCTATAGGAGGTTAATGATCACGTGATGGGCAAGTGAAAGGAAGCATGGGGTGTGGACAAAAACCAAGAATACCAAGGAAGACCAAGGAGGCAGGAACCAAATGACCACCTTTATCCAATTCTCAGCCTCCCTCTTTTCATCCTCTAGTTATAACCTTTTACAAACTGGTCTCTGTAAATTGTATTCCATTTTTGTTTTTAATACCACTTAAGAATTGTTTCTTGAGGTTGCTGAAATTGCCATGGGATATTAGACAGGTAAGTTAGTATTCCTACATCTTCCAAGGCAGATGATGAATGAAAGACATAGCCTTCTGAAAGTGGCAGAGAATGTACTTTTTTTTAAGATTTTGTTTATTTATTTGACAGACAGAGATCACAGATAGGCAGAGAGGCAGGCAGAGAGAGAAGAGGAAGCAGGCTCCCTGCTGAGCAGAGAGCCCGATGTGGGCCTTGATCCCAGAACCCTGGGATTATGACCTAAGCCGAAAGCAGAGGCTTCAACCCATGAGCCACCCAGGCGCAGCAGAGAATGTACTTTTACAATGTATGTGGGAGGGGCTATGGAGGTGGAGCTTGGCCTGCATACTCTTATAACCAGCAGGTATGTTATGCAAGACTTGCATGGCTTTGGCTGCTAATCCACAGCATAGAAGACATAATAAATATGTGACAGCATAATATGGGGCAGGTTGAGAAAACATGACCTCCTTCTTAATGAAGGTGTATGAGCGTTGCCTAGAGTAGGCTTATGAATGTGTTTTTGCAGAAAAAGGAAACAGAGAATTGAGTTAAAGATCCAAAAGAATTAAGGAAATAGATTTTATAAATGAAAACCAAGCTTTTCATTATAAAGTAGACTTTGTTGTTTATTCTTAATTACCTTCAATAATCAAACTTTTAAAATAAGGCAAATTTATTACTGTGTTCTCATAGATTTCATAAATATAATGTTGAAAATTTAAATGTCGAAGAATCTTTATTGAAGTGATTCACCAGGGACTGAAATACGTGCATTTTTCAATACTTCTTTTTGAAATTAAATAAAGTGTAAACAAACATATGGAGACTTCGGATCTCTCAAATATCAAAGATTACTATGTATATTGATAAGTTTAAGGCCTGAGTAGAAGTTAAATGAACATATTCAAAATTAAAACAGTATATGATAGGGTGCCTGGGTGGCTCATTGGTTAAGCCACTGCCTTCGGCTCAGGTCACGATCTCAGAGTCCTGGGATCAAGTCCCGCATCAGGCTCTCTGCTCAGCAGGGAGCCTGCTTCCTCCTCTCTCTCTGCCTACTTGTGATCTCTCTCTGTCAAATAAATAAATAAAATCTTTAAAAAAAAACACAATATATGATAAATGTTATGAAAGGATGTCTTTACAAATGTGAACAATGTAGTGTTTAACCCATTCAAATGATTTGGTATCCCATTTGAAGGTTTTTCTAAGATCACTGTGAGATGAGGCATGATTAGACAGTAGAAGCTGGAATGATCAAAGTCAGGGAAATCTGTTCTTGAGGACTACTATAAGTTTCATTCTGGTCACATATCTTTGTGAACCTCATTCAGTTATAGGTAGAATGGGGGTAATAGCATTACCTGCAGGTTTTGTATGAGGGTTAAACTGACTGTACACATAGCACATACAGCTGGGTATAGGTGTCTGGTCGGTAAACACCAAATTTTAGATAACTTTATCATTTATATAAAGTTGTGTGTACAATGCAGATCTTCTAAAATGCAGTCTAAAAGACCACTGCTAAGAAAATTACTGTTAAGCTTAGTTTTACGTCCACATTCAACACTCCTATAGCTTCAGGTAATTTAGACCCAGTGATAATAATCTTTATAACTTGGCATTTTTCTTTCTTAAATGTTATGCTCTCTCATACATGAAATAATGCATAATATTAATGGTACTCAAATGTTAAATATAAAGACTAACATGAATTACATTGTAAATAAAGAAACTTTAAATTGTATGTGATTTTTAAATCCACCATAATGTCTTTAAAAAAAAATAGACATCCACATGAAAAAAAAAAAAAGTATCTAGATTTAGACATTACGCCCTTCACAAAAAGTAACTCAAAATGTATGATAGGCCTAAATATAAAACTCAAAACTATAAAACTGCTAGAAGGTAACAAGACAAAATCCGGGGACCTGAAATATAATGATGACTTTATTGATACCGTCAAAAGGATGATCTATAAAACAAATTGATAAACTAGGTTTCATTAAAATTAAAAACTTCTTCTCTGTAAAATATACTCTCAAGAGAATGAAAAGACAAGCCACAGACTAGGGGAAAAAAAAGAAAGAAAAAGAAAGAAAAGAAAAACATATCTGATTAAGATGTGTTATCTAAGATATACAGAAAACTCTTAAAACTCAACAATAAGAAAAGAACCTGCTTAAAAATATGTCAAAGAACTTAATAGGCACCCCACCAAAGAAGATATAAAGATGAAAAATATACATTATAACATGCTTTACATCATATGTCATCAGGGAAATGCAAATTAAAACAATAATGAGATGCCACTACACAACTATTAGAATGGGCAAAACCTGAACATTCACAACACCAGATATTGGGGAGGATGTGGAACAACTGAAACTCTTGTTGCTGACGAGAATGCAATAGGATATAGCCACTTTGGAAGACAATTTGGCAGTTTCTTACAAAACTAAACAAATCTTATTATATGATCCAGCAACTGTGCTCTTTGGTAATTACCCCAATGAGTAGAAAACTTACATTCACATAAAACCAGCATATATATGTTAAAGCAGCTTTATTCATAATTGCCAAAACTTGGAAAACCATAATGTCCTTCAACAGGGAAATGGATAGGGCGCCTGGGTGGCTCAGTGGGTTAAGCCGCTGCCTTCGGCTCAGGTCATGATCTCAGGGTCCTGGGATCGAGTCCCACATCGGGCTCTCTGCTCGGCAGGGAGCCTGTTTCCTCCTCCTCTCTCTCTCTGCCTGCCTTTCTACCTACTTGTGATCTCTCTCTGTCAAAAAAAAAAAAAAAAACTTTAAAAAAAAAAAAAAACAAAAAAAACAAAAAAAAAAAACAGGGAAATGGATAAACAAACTGTGGTATATCTAGATAATGAAATATAATTTAGCACTAAAAAGAAATAAGGTATCAAGGCATGGAAAGCCATGGAGGAAACTTAAATGCATACTACTAAATGAAAGAAGGTAATCTGAAAATGCTGCATACCATATGATTTCAATTCTATGACTTTCTGGAAAAGGCAAAACTATGGATGAAGACAGTAAATAGATCAGTGATTGTTGGGGCAGAAAATTAGACAAAGCAAAGGATTTTTAGAGAAGTGAAAATAGGCACTGTGTTATTATAATGTTGGATACATATCATTATACTGATGGTTACATGTCATTATATATTTGTCAAAATTTTTAGAATTCAGTGCATCCACAGTGAGTTTGAGTGGTAATTATCAAACAGCCAACTCACCAACTGCAATAACTGTACCACTCGAGTAGGGAATGTTGGTAGCAGGGGTGGCTGGGCTTCTGTGGAGCCAGGAGGTATGTGGAAACTATATTTTCTGATCCATTTTGTGGTGAAGCTAAAAATGCCCTAAGAGTTAAGTTTATTTAAAAAGAAAAAAAAACATCACATTATAAAGCTTTTCTCTGGGATTCAAATGATCTATTCACTGAAATGATGATCTTCATTTAACTTACAAGCAATACCAAGAGAATGAAGTCATGGCAGAGGTTTTAAAAATGGAAAAATAAAAATATCTGACACCATAATTCCTATGTGTAAGGTAATTCTAACAACATTTAAATTACATGTTTATACATGAAGTTTTTAATTAACACAATATAGCATGAGAACTATGTGTATTGTCTTTGCCAATGTTTGATTCTATGAAGTAGAAATTAAATTCTTATTAAATCATTTTTTAAAAATGTAGACTATTGATAAATAGTGATTACTTATTCTGAATTTGAAAAAAAAAAACCCTACATAATGATTTTCTGTCTACCAGGTGTAATATGTTGTTCATCATACTAAGTCATTTAGGATTTTTCTAGCTGTACCTAGATTGTGCTTATTTTTCATCTTCAACAATCTACAGTTACTTTAATATATGGCTAATGTTACTGATATGTCTGATTTTTCTTTCAATAAAATGTTTAGGGAAAGAGTGTCCTTCCCACATATGGAAGGAAAGACATACATTCTCTGTGTCTCCATATGGCCTATGAATATTCATGGTTATGACAGGAAGTCTGGTGAAGACCACTGCCTTCCTAATAAAACAGAACACAATAAAATAACAGCAATAACAATAAGACAGTTCCAATTCTAATCCTGTTACTTTTGCTAGTTACATAATGCAAGACGAATCTTCTAACTCCTTTATTTGTAAAAACTGAAAAAATAGATAAGCTCTGAAAGTTTATGATGGGCTGATATCTGAGAATACTGTTTGCTGTATCATAATATAATGTCTTCCTCAAATATATAAGTCCTCAAATAAATAAATCTCTTAAGGCAAAGTACTTCAGAATGCTAAGAAGAGGCCGAAAGTGTGCCTATGAAAATCTTAATTGATGAAATCATATGTATCATTTAAACTGATCGTTTTCTTCTATAATCATGACTTCTCTGAACTCCATTGATAACTTTCTTATTTTACCATGTATTGCTATATTAACTTCTGGCAGTTATGAATCATAAAATATAGTAGTGAGGGTTTCTTTGTCTTTGGATTGCTCATGCCACCGAGTAAAGGGATGAAGATATATTTAACTTTCATTCACTTATGGTGATTTCATCACTGGTAACACTGAACTTAAAATTGGTGCATTAATTTGGGCAAGAAAAGAATTTATTTTGTGTGTAGCATCTGTTCAAGTCCATCTAAATCACCAAATATGATGACAGGACAATTAAATGACCAGAGACTTTATACTAAATAAGTAAGTCAAAATATCTTACTTACCCCCAGATAACTAATTTTCTAGCTGATGGAATCTAAGATATGTAGGAGGCAGTAACTATTTGTGGAAGGTCAGGTCTTCTGTTTTCTGAGTCTTAAAATTATGGGACAAAAAGTACTTTATTTTAAAAGTGCATAATTTTAAGTTATTTTTATTGGAAATATATGAATGTGTGTTGTGTGTGTGCAATTTGTTGTTTTGAATTGTTTCTATCCTTCATTCACTAATCTGCTGTAAGAAATTTACTAACAGAGTACTTGTCTATTTGATTATACTTTCAGCTAGAAAAGAATTCGACATCTGGCCATCTTCTCTACGTTATGTATACATAAGAATAAATGTATATATAATCAACATAAATTTAGCTTTTAAAATCTAGTTGTGTTCTGTAAAACAGATACTGGTGTATATTCCGTATAATAAGGAAAGTCACTAAACAATATAATTTTAATAATATAACTCATTATAATTTAAGAATAAACGGATATATCCAAGTTTTAATTTGAGACATTGTCATGGTTATAAAATTCAGGGAATGTTTGGGCAAGTATCTGTTTCAGGATGTATGGAATTAAAAATGCAAACAGGAACATTGTATTTTTAATCACTTATGTATTCCTATTAATGAGATCATTCTTGATTATGGGTGCCCAGATACATCAGATCATTCCTCCTGAGACGGACTTGTAATTGTCTCCTTTCTTATCAAGAACAAGCTTTTATAATACTCCATCTCCTCAAAAAGAAAACTGTAGCCATTTATGCCTGTTTCACAAAAATGTTCTTTGAAAAGAATAGAGAGGAATCCTTAAATTCATCATAGAAACATTCTTAATTACTGGGAGATCTAAACCTCTCTTCCCAAATAACATTTTATGCACATGGATAATTTTCTTTTCATGTAGAGAATAGTCTCCAATTATAATTATATAGAAAGTCTTCTTTATGGTCAATTTGCTGAACTTTCTTTAGATATTTTTATGTTTGTGTTTGTGTATATTTTTTTAAAAAATGTTTAATGTCAAACAATTCTGGAAGCTAGTAGCATCCATCTTACTTTAGAAATACTTATTTTTAAGAAATACTTTGATTATACATTAGTTATCATAGAAAAATAAAATACAAAATAGGGTCACCCGGGTGGCTCAGTGGGTTAAAGCCTCTGCCTTCAGCTCAGGTCATGATCCCAGGGTCTTGGGATCAAGCTCTGCTGCCGCTGTTCTCTGTCTGCCTGCCTCTCTGCCTACTTGTGATCTCTGTCTGTCAAATAAATAAATAAATAATCTTAAAAAAAAAACAACAACAAAAACAAAAACAAAATAACAAAATAACTTAGGAAATAAAAAAGTAAAAAATAAATTACATGTATATTAAGACTCTAATTTATTTTATTTCTTATATTTTTTAAAGTTGAATTCTGATGACAAGGGGGCACTCATATCACATTTTTCCAATCCCAGATCAAACCCTAAGCCCTTTAAATTGGGTGAAAGCATCAAGGCAGCTCAAAGGCCATTTAGCTGCTACTTCAGTTTGCTTATTATTAGAGCAGCAAAGGCAGGCTTTCTTCCCTCATTGTATAAGAGATTTATTCAAGAAGAACCAGCATCATTGATACAATCCTTTCTTATATGTATTGTAAAATTCCCATCCTAGTATGGAGATCAATGGATGATTATCTGAAGAACATGTTCATATATCTATCAGTAAGTTTTTTCATGCTAATTTAGTGACAAATGATTTGTTAAATAAGGATGAATACAATCTATATCTAACGGAATTAAAAACTCTTGATCTGCGTGCACCTGGGTGGCACAGTCGGTTCAGCATCTGGCTCTTGGTTTTGGCTCAAATCATGATCTCAAGATTGTGATCTCAGGGTTCTGAGATCAAGCCCTACATCAGACTTTTGACTTAACATGGAGTCTTCTTCAGATTCTCTCTCCTTCTTCCTCTGCCCATCCTACTTATGTGCTCGCTCTCTCACTCTCTCAAAAAAATAAATCTGTAAATCAATAAGTAAATAAATAAGCAAATAAATAAGTCTTGATCTGGTATGGTTAAACACTAATATTGCTATACTACAAAAATTTATGATTCAGACATGAATCAGAACTTGTACTGATATGCAATGAGCAAAATATAAATCAATCAAGAAAAAACTTGATTGATTGATAATTACAAATTTGTTTGTTTTTTTGTTAGAATGCCTAAGTACACTGGAATAAGGCTGGGGATACTGAATTCAGACTTGGGACTCTGAGTCTAACAATTAGTTGAAGAAGGAAACTGCATTGGCCACTTAAGTAAAGACTCTAACAGAGACTATAATAAAAATTTGTTGTTAGTGAGAGAGAGAAGAAATAGAAAATGCAGATAAAATCATCAAAGTTCTGAGTGATTATCACAGGTCGCAAAACCCATAAGAATTAGAGACCATCACTAGGTTTTTCAACTCTCAACTACTTCTAATAGGGAAGCAAATTTCCAAGAAAGATTCCATCATGAATGAAACATTTAAGCCTTTAAAATTTGTTACCCTTTGGAAGCCATAATGATTTCTACATCATTACAAATTGTAATTGGATTCCCATAGAATTTTAGTTTTGCAGTTATATTTAATTTGAAGGATATATTTACATGACTTCATAAATGGCTCTCTTCCATCTTGAGATAAGTTGAAGAATGAATACTATTACTTTAGGAGATTAACCATGAATAAAGATTAAAATAAAAAAATTCCTCCACCCAAAAGAGAAGAACATTCCTGAGGACATGTCTCTGTCTGAATTCATGGACCCATTCCAAGGGTCCTCCAGGCATGGGAATTTCTTAAGTCTTTCTAATTCCTCTGTGTACTTGATTGGAATCAGAAAATACTGGCAGATACTACCCAGTGAATAGGAGAAGTGTAATAACATGAAACCTGTTCCCACTTTGTTCTTCTTTTTAGAATGTAACTTTTAAAATCATGTTTTGAAATATTTATTATTCATGACTGTGCTGAAATGTTTTAGTGGATAAATATATATAGCAACCCATGTGCACCCAGATTTTCCCTTAGTAAGTGTAACTTTAAAAAAATTCTCATCTTTGTTCTTTCCAACCTTGGGCATTAATGGAGAAATTTAGGTTTTCAACCTTTTAATACATAATTATTAATTGTTTTCTATTAATATATGCAATGATTTAAAAGAAAACCTAGTGATATGACTTAATAATAGACACATAATTAGTCTTCATACCAGGCAGCACAGAGCCCTACTGTTTTTATCAACAGAAAGGCTTCTTATTCAAAATCAAGGAAATAATATATGATTTGCTAGTATTCCAGACAGTTGAGTGTTGAAAACCAAAACATTTAATAGAACATTCGGGAATCAGTAAAATAGTATTAAGTAAATTAAAGAAAGTCCTTTCTAATCTGAAATGTGTTCCTTCCCAACCCTGTGCATGGATCTGCGTGGTGTTCAGAAACAGAGCTAGATCACTTTGATTAATTCTATTTTGCCTTGTGAAAATCTGCTGTATCATTGATTGTATAATCAGAAAGAAGAAAAATAAATCCCTTTCATTTGTTTTGAGTGGGAAAAGGATTTGCTGGAAAGGGAGACCTACTGGTCAGATTTAGGTTCGATTCTGTGTCAATCATACCCAGACACTGAATGACCTTTTTGCAGATGGTGAACAAGATGTTTCTGTGTGTGTAACAAACAGAAATCTCCTTCTCGTGCATGTGCACAAATGCGTGCATGTGTGTGTGTTAATCCTGAATTGATTGAATTACAGATCAGACTAACTGAAGAAAATTCATTTAAAAAGAGAGTTTTCATTTTATTTTTATTGTAGTGAGCAGTATTTTTAATTTTCTTGAAAGGCACCCAAGAATAATTACCTTTGTGAACCAAAAATATACAAAACTGTACAGAATAAATAGTTCATAGAAATCTAGCTATACTTTCTTTTAAAATAAAGCTACATTGTCCCACTCTTGAGGCAACTTAAACCACCTACCCTTAGACGTGCCTTTTGCTACTAATTTATGGCAACTACCAGTTTACATTAATAAAATGTTTTAAAAACACGATTTTTCCTATTTGTTTTATACCTGTGAATTATTACTTGCCACAAGAAACTTATTTCTATCATGGTCATTCAAATTTACAAAGGATTAATGCTATGAAAGAAACCAAACTTAATTTATGCACTAATCATATTTACAGTTGAATATCAGTAGCATTTTAAAAATATCCCAAGAACAAGAATCAAAGTTTGAGCACAAATGACATACCTTAGTTCACAGCAGCATTGACGATAAGATTGTCCACACAAAAATGTGTAGAAAAACCAAAAACTTTGCTTATTCATCACCTGAACTATTAATGACTCTTATTTTTAAATTCAGAAAGCATAGCAGTGACATTTTTCTAACCCTCAAATACTCAGTTTTGGGTCACTCATAACCTATATAATTCCACGTCCTATTTTTTTTTCTTTACTATTATTATTCATAATTTTAAAATTCCAGTTCCTTTTGCCTTTATTGCAAGAAAATTAGGTGTATCTGACAATATACATTTTTTGTGGTATATGCTGATTATATAAACAATATATTCCTTACATATTATAATTACATATACAGGTATAACTTTTAAGTGACAAAACCCAATTTTATTTCATCCACTGGTAAAGTAATTCAATAAAATAAGTGTTACTTAAATACTCAACCCTTTTAGATGTGCAACAGGTCTTTTCTGAAACACTTTTAAGTATATGGAGAAATATTACTATAATCCTTGGATGATTTACATACAAGGATTAATTTATTAATTTATTAGGGGCAGGCAAAATTGCCTGAAGAAAATGCAATGGCTTCTCCCAATGATCCCTGAGTTTCTTTTTCTTCTTTTTTTCCCATAGGATTACTGCTGTGCTTTAGTTCTGATTGATGACACACACATGTAAGGCACTTATTTACAAGGATTGGACTTAAGACAGAATCACAGCATTTCTGCAAAAGCCCTCGATCTCTCCATCTATGTTTGCTGCTCCAAGACTTCTAAGTAGTCAGGTTCAGCATGTAAATTAGCTTTAAGCTCAAAATACTCATTTTTAGTCTGTTCCACTAATACCTTCCTTGGCCTTGAGTACATTAAGGTCTCCATTAACTTTAACTCTTCATGGGCTCCAGGATAATGTACTTCCATATCAGGCTGCAGTTGAGCAATGTTCTTCCTTAGGTATTCTGTGATTCCCAGCTGCTGAAGTTCTCTTTCTTTCTCTAAAATATTCCTATATAATGAACTGGCATCCTGAAAGGATAAAAATTCAGTTGATTGGTCTGTGGTTTTGTATTTCACATTTGACCCTGTGAGTGGTGAATGATTTTCCCTTTCTAAAAGACTTCTTTGAAGATGTTTCGCCTCACTTCCGTCTTTTTCATTCCTTTCTTCTTCCTCTTCCAAATGTTTTGGGCCAAAGGATGGACTTCTATAGACATGAACCATGGGACTCACCATGTGCTGCTCGTAGAGTGATGCTGTGGGTCTTTCAGCAGTGTGGTGAGTTGTTTTATGGCCATACATACTGTATTGAAGATGGACTGGACTGTTGTCTCTCATCTGTTCATCTGCTTGTTTCTTTTTGTATCTTCTCCTGCGGTGGAGAACAAGAACCACTATCCCTGCAGCACAGAACACAATGGTTATGAACACGATTAGCAGCCCTAGTATTAGAACAGACAGTGGTACAGCATCAGTAAGTGATCTTAAAATAGTATCGGCTGTAGTTGTGGTTGTAGGAGTACTGACAATTATGTAACTAGTTTGAGTTGGCAGGGATGGGTTGTTGACTAAACCTGGGCAAAGGAGTTCACTAGTTAGTGCTTTCAATTCCTTTTTGTCCAGGTGCTCTGGAGAAGTGCAGAGGATGTCATCTGTTATTGTGTTCTTACTCAGTTTTTGTAGCCACTGTTGCAATCCAACCAGGTCACAGGAGCAATCCCAGGGATTGTCCTCAAGGTCGATCTGAGTCAATAAATCAAGGTCATCCAAGATATTACTTACAGGGAGATGGGTAAACTGGTTTGCTTTAAGGTTTATCCTCGTTAGGGAAACCCCTGAAAAAATATGTGGTGGCAAAACTTGTAGGAGGTTATTATTTAAATAGAGGACTTTAAGTTTAGGCATTGGGTTAAAGGTTCCTGGCAATAGTTCCTTAACTGCATTGTATTCAAGATACAAATACTCAAGATTGTGGAGACCAAGGAACATGCCTCTACTTAATTTGGTCAGATGGTTACCATTTAGATAGAGCTTTTGCAATCTTGTTAGATTCATAAAGGATCCTTCCTCAAGAACCTCAATACGATTGTTTCCCAGGTGAAGCATTTCCAAAGTGAAGTACTCCGCTAGATCAGACTTCACTAATGTATGGATAATATTCCCTGCTAGAACAAGCTTTCTAGGGTTTTGTGGAGGAGGCTTTAGATCTGATAAGCTTTCAATATTGCGCTCTTGACAGTGTATTAGAAGTCCTGATGGCGACAGTACTTTGCAGTTACAGGGAATAGGACAGTAGGGTCCTGGAAGTTGAGTGAATGGCTTTGTAATATAGGGTATCAAAACTGGTGCTTTGGTGGCTGGTTTCAAAAGGGGTGTGGTCTTGGTTGACATGTGACTCTCACTTATTGAAGACGTTACTGCCAGATGTAATGACCCTGAAGGATCCTCGTGTTCTTCATACACTGGGGGAGTGGGGCAAATTGATTCCTTTTTCAGTCTGCTTAGTACACTTCCTTTGAAAAATGGAGGGCTGTTGCACACAACATCACCAATTACAGATTGTGGAGGCATGTTTTCCAACCAAGTTTTTAGCTCTAATAAGTCACAGTTGCAAGCCCACTTGTTGTCCTCCAACTGGAGATCCAATATCCGGCCAATGTGTTCTAAAAAACCAACATAAGGCAATGTTTGCAATTGATTTCCACGAAGATCTAGATGGGTTAAAGGAACGAACCGAAATATGTTTGGAGGAAGACTCTCAATAGCGTTGTCATTTAAAATTAACACTTTAAGTCTGTGGAGCTTGCTAAAGGCACTTGGTTCAATCACTGTAATGAAATTGTTATCTGCTTGTAGGAATTCCAGGTTTTCCAATCCATGGAAGGTATCCTCTTTAAGAATTTCTAAGGAATTGTGATTGATATGAAGTTGCTTAAGAAGGCCAAGACCATTAAATGCACCAGTCTCAATATCTGCGATATTGTTAAATCCAAGGTGTATTGAGATAGCGTTGGTAAGCCCAGAAAAGTCATTCGTGTGAAGCATTGTCAAGCCATTATTTAATAAATTTAGGTGGAAAGGTCGTGATGGTGGCACACTTATTTGGGATAACTTCTTGATACCTTTTTCTTCACAGTTGATTAGCATTGCACCGTCTTTTTCCTCACAATTGCAAAGAGAGTCACAAGAACCTCTGGCTGAGGACATCGGCGATTGGGACTGTGAAGATATACAGGCGAGGAGAGATGAATATAAGAGATGAAACCACAGCTTCATGTTGTCATGTGATGAAATCTGATTCTGTAAAACAAAAGGCAACAGCAATGTACTTCAGCGGGCAGAAGTAGGGAAGAGATGAACCTGGTGATTACAAAATAATAGGGTTTCCTCTAAAAACAACAAAAAATATTAATTACTTGGAACATATGAATACCTTACTACATTTGCATTTTCTCTTATTTTTTTCTAATACTATGACAAGCATGTTTTGTTCACTTTTAACTTGTACTGTGACAAAAATGTAAAATTTAGGTCAAGGAGAATTTAAAATATTGTATCATCAATGGTGTTCACATTTTCCAAATAAGCTGCATTTTAAAAGATGAGAGAGTTGCTGCTTAAGGGACTATTGATACCTCGATATGGTACAGAGGTGTATGTTTGCAAAGACCCTGATTCCTTTTTTTTTCTTTTTTAACCACAAAGTTGATGACTCTAAGGTTGAAGGATTACAGTATAAAACAAATATGTGATATTAGCCAGAAGCAGAGAAAAAAGTAGGGAATGCAAAAATGTTAGAAAAAGTTAGAAAAAATATATATGTATCTATGTTTGCACACATACATACATAATGCATTTCCTTTATTTATTTAACTTTTGAACTGGATGTCACAATATACTATCTAATAATTGTATCTGTGTTTTAACCTGCTTTGATTTGGGCTCCATACTTATTAATTTTATTATCTTATTTAAAAACCGTGAGGAAAATAAGTCTCTGACCATGTAAGAAAGGAGATCACTATAAAAAGAATTTCATTTTAACTGTGCTGTCTAGGGCAGTTTGTGTAAGTTTGATAGTATTAGATATATATGGTTAAGAGTGCCTGTTAAAATTTCACTTGTCACACTTTCTACTGAATTTCTAAAAGTAGGATATTTCCTGCTGCTTTTAAATCCTTTTATGAATAAGGTTAATATATACCTAAAGAAGAAAACAGCTTTAAAACACATTTCCAGCTATTATAAAAGAATAAACAATGCCTCACATAAACTTCAAGCAAATGACTTTCTAATGAGGTCTTGAAACTGGCTTTAGGGCACAGAATGTCATCATATAATTAAGCAATGGACCTCCTTTATTATAAGGCTTAAAGCCACAGTAAGCTCTAAAACAAACCGCACTATACTCAAACATTTGAGGGTACCTCTAATTTGCTGAATAAAAAAGTGACAGTTCAGGATAACAACATCACATATTCCAACTCGTTAAAAATTTAAGAAATGGATCTGAAATAGCAATTCTTTAGAAAGATTCTGAGATGACAGCAGTGACAAGATAAATACATATAACTCCAATGTATTTAATTGCATTTCTTTTCTTTAGTGTACCTTAAATTTATAGAAATTATATTGAAAGATAAATAAACACCATATCTCAAAACGCTTCAACTTTTCCAAGTGGTACCTGCTTTCATTTATTTTTTAATGCAATGTGAACAGTACCTTTGAATCTACCTAAAGTTCACAATCAGATAGGTGCAACAGAACAGATAGAACATCCCAAAACCAATCAATAATTCTGGAAAAAACTAATCCCATGAAAATACTTGGTTTTATTGAAAACATGTAGAGCATGAAGTTTCTGAATGGTAAAAGGCAACTAAAGAAATAAAACAGTAGAGTGCCTTTCCATATAAAGGAAAAGTTAGCAGACTAAATTTTTCCAAGGGAAATTGATTTTTAAACAGCTCTGAGTCTATGTTTAGAACCCAACAGCTTGTAGTTGGAGCCTTCAACTTGTGGATTAGCTTCCACAAACACTAAAGTACTTCTTCATAGATTACTAAGAAAGAATATGATTCATTTCACCAGACACAGCATCTTGAGAAAATAGTAAATAACTTCCAGATGACAACCTCTAGTTACTGTTTTAATCTTATATTCATCTTATGTTCTTCAAAATGTCCTAGGGAACAGTTTCATATCTTTTCAGAAATGCACACATATTTCAAGACGGGTTCCGTATGGGTAACATCTGATCTTATGTGAAAGAGGTCAAAAATCTCTGTTTACATACTTTCAGAAAATATATATTTTCCAGCCAGGAAATAATAAAAATAGCATACAAAATACCAAGAATCTTTTAACATTCTGCTTATATTTTAAATTCAGCAATGGTGTTTGGAAGTGATCTTTCCTTCAGAAAGCACACATATACAGTTTCCAATAACAAACTGGATGCTATGCAAGATACAGTGGCATCTTATTTTATTTGTTCCTCTGGCGAGCCAGCTGTTGGACTGTCTGCTGCTCAGAGAAAACAGGCATCTGCTACAGCCTTAGTGGTGCCAATGAGTAAGAATGAAACTGGATAGCTTTTAATGCTAAGTTATTTTTTTAAAAGGGCAAACGTACAAATTCCATCACTTTAAGACAATGCAAAGATAGGTACTAGAAAAGCCTGGAAACATTCATCTTACCTGTAAAGCAGAAACTCTTCCTGACGTTATCTGCAATGCACAGCTGGAAGAGATGGTCAAAGTAAATTCAGTTTCTTTATTAAAAAAGAAACACCAGCCGCCACGTACTTTCCTCTCAAATATCACTTTTTGGCAGGTCCCTTTGCTTCATAAAGTTAAAAAGCTCTGCTCAAAGACTAAATGCTGAGCAGTTCATTGAAAATATTTCAGACCCAGTGCATACTAGATCATCCTGAAGCAGTTGCCTTTTCTCCCCAATTAAAATTCACGGCATACTTCACAGCTATGCTGACTTGTTTTTGCATATAGTTAACCATTTGCAAGCTGCGGAATGCAGTAAATAAACAAGATGTTTCCCAGAGCTGGGATTGATCACTCTTGCTTTCTTAGTTTGTAGATCCAAGCTGCAGCAGTGTTCCCTTGCCTCCCTTTCTAGTCTTTCTTGTTAGCTCAGTTTGTTATTAGTCAGATTGCCAGGGGCTGGGAGGTAGGCTGTCAATAAAGAGACTTCTTGGCTTTTGACTCAGCCTTTAAGCCCTGAGCGCTTTACTCAGCCAGTGTCATTTAACACAAGAGACAGCTCCACCTTGGGATGGCTCAACTCCTCCTCTTTCTGCAAATGGCCTTTCCACTCCCTTTTGATACCAGAGAGAGTGCAAGTAAATTTTGATGGGAATAATTATGCCCCGTTTTAAATGTATAATTTTTTGTGTTGGAGAGCAAGCTAAATAATGCATTATGTTAAATTCTCCGTGGGCACAGGGCTGTTTCGTTTGCTCACATGCGTGCAGCAAACTGTCAGCACGCCGCCTGTAGAGTCCTTGCTTCAGGTTTTGTTTTGCTTTGTGTTTTACCGGTATTTGTGGTTGCAGTGGTTGCAGTGGTGCACTAGGTTTTTGTTTTTTTTTGTTTTTTTTAATTTTAGGTTTTTGAAACGTTAACGTGAACTACTTCCCTGCCACATTTGCCTTTTCGTACGCACGATTTAAATGTCTTTTAAAACCTCACGTCAGAGACTCCAAGTCGTACACTTCATTATTTCTTTCCCGACAGCTAATGTTCAGTAATGAGACCAGAAATGAGGTTCTTTTGCAGGGAACATAATATTTATTTGGAATGGCAATATGATTACTTTAAAGTATATTCTAGAATCTTTAATACAGATGGTTGTCATTAATTGAACACTGCTTAACACTCTCAAAACTCTGAAGTGATGTCTCCTCAGGTGAAATGAACCAAGTTGAATGAGTATGTAGAAATTACAATATCCTGATTTTTATGGCACTGGCTGGAGAGAGCATTTGTTTTTCCCCCCTAATATGTTTCTATTTAAAAAGCTACTTGTCCCTTCAACTCTCAAAAGTTTCTGAATCACCACTAATAAAACGTTCAACTGTCAAATTCCTTCTTTCTTTCCCAAAATGCCTGTTTTAAAAATCATTTCTCTTTGCATTCTAAGTACCTCACATCCAAAATGAATATATTAGAAGCCATTATTTATTCATTTTAAAATAGTCTATGCTTAGAAATACCCTTGGCTATAGGCTGTAAAGTCTACCTGTGTAATATTAGGTATTATTTCAGGGGAAAAAAAAAGGTAAAATTATCAAAATGGGACAATATCAGATTGGCTTATTAGTAAACGATTATGTGCAATTGTGCACTCCAATTCATAAAGTTTTCATATTCTTAGCATGGAATAGTTGCTTTAAAAGATGGATTTTGAAGCAGTTTTTAATATTTTCACATTCCTTTATTATTATATTCTTTCACTCATTAAGTTCCTCATTTATTCTAATGTCACCGTGTTTTAAGAGGAAATAGAGATAATGATACAGATGGGGGATTAGAAAGGGTAAGGAATGAGAGATTAGAGGAAATAAGAGAAAATCAAGGTAAGGAGTTAATCTCAGGCACAATTTGCTGCTAGCTGACAGCCGGGTTGCATTACCTTAAATCAATCTAATGATTTAGGTTGGTGACAACATTGACTTAGAATCAACGGGAAAACAAGGAAGTAGAATAATTTCCCTTCCAGCACTGTACACAAAATTCTCCAAATGTGTTCCTTTTGGTTTTGGAAGTAAGACCTCAAGAGAAATGTTCTGGAAGTCTGTGGAGGAAGAGTGGTTCAAACAGACATATGGACAAATAGAACTGAGTTCCCTATAGATGGACACAGGTTTCTTTCATTTCCTCCAATCTGAGTATGTGTCCATTTTATAGTATGCACCTAGAACATATCTTAAGTTATTTATGTTGAATCCCTTGCCTATAGATGACATGTTGTCCTTACGCATTAATTACTGGTTAATTCAATGGAAAGGAAGGCTCTTTTATAATTATTATTCTTTACTTTTTCTCTAGGTTTTGGGTGGAAACTCTTAAGAATGGCTAAGTAAAGAATTGTCTGAGAAGCATTCCGTAACTTTGAATTGGTTCAAAGGAGTGGTATTGATAAGGAATTACTCAGTGTTATCTTAAACTCAGTAGTGAAATATGTAACAGTATACTTAAAATGATTTTGGCTAAAACTACTGTTCTCTATATTTGTTAACTGTAATTCCTAAGTTATTTCACTAAGTCAATAATTCTGTTATTCTTTCCAAAATGCTTATGGTGTAACATGTTATTGATTGTCAAACATTTAAGAATATTTTTTAATTTCCAATTGTTACATGGAAAAATACTTTCCCAGTGTAGCTTTCCCCAAATTCTGATAATAAATTCATTAAGAGACCATAATAAATACTAAATTTTATTAATCTTTCCATATAATTTACCCCCAATGACTCCATATTGGAAAGTGTTAAAAAGTCAGCAATTATTTTTAAACACATACTCTACCTTACATCTTATTGTGACTTCTACAGTTTTTGGAATGTGCATCTTCAACAGCAAATACAAAAGTATTCTAATTACAGTGAAGAATACCAAGGAGTCAGAAGACATAAAACTACCTCTGTTAGTCATTTATGATACCAGGACTGAGGAGAATGCCTTCTCTTCTCTGCTGATGTGGAGGGGGGGAGGGGGTTGGGGGTGGGTCAAGGGTGAGGAATCATTTTGCATATCTAGTGGTGACAAAGACCAGATGGACGAATGTTCTATGAAATTTGTTGGACTGATAACGCATGTGGGGTAAATAGAATGACAGGGCCAACATCAAGCACTAGAAAGAGGAAAGAAAAAATAATAGCAATGAAAGAGATTGATTCGTGCTGTGTATACATCAGAGCACTTGCCCACCTTTTCCAGTGCCACATTTAAGTCATAAAATGAAAACATATGTCTGATTGTTTTTAACACAAGACTCTGGAAGCCTTGAAGAGAGGTCTTTGTACCATCTGTGGTGTAGACTGAGGCATATTTACATATTCTGAAGATTGAAACTATAACCTTTAGTGACCCATTATGAATTATAATACTGTAGATGGATTTTACATACTTATTGATTATTTCATTCTTTTAAGAAACGTTTAGAAATGTAATACTCCTAAATTGTGTCACTTTGAAAGTATGTATATAATTATTAAAAAAATATTCAAAACAAATTATTGGGAAATAACATACCTGTGGGATCTGTACTGGCAGGGAATTACATTAAAACTCATGAAAATACTATTAAAATTCAATATTACAGATATTTGCAAAAAAAATCAAATTTACAGAAATGTAGAAGAATTGTGCAGTAGTTTTACAAATATTAACAAGGTCATGTTCCTTTTTTTTTATTTCAAGCCAAAATTTTTCTTTAAAATTGTATATACTTTTGAAAATGGGTATGTTTCATTATAAGACTCTAAAGGATATTCAAAAGAAACAAGAAAAGTTAAATCCACTAAGAATCCCAGAGATTAGATCCAATTTAAATATTCCTTATTTTATATTCCTATCCTGTTCATTGTATACAGAAGTAATAGTTCTTACAAAATTTTACAAAATCTTTAAAGATAATAATGGGGCAAATTCTACTTAAAATATATAATTGGACTTCTTTACATAAATTCTATTCATAGAAGATGACAATCAAAGAATGATATCTTTTATCTTTCATGATGCTACGCTATACAGTAACCTTTGAATTCGCTTCTCAAATTTTGAACATAGGGTTCTCTTTCATGTTTCACTAGAAGAGAAGCCTGAAACACTTTACCACCATTACTATTTTTTGGTTCTGTTAGAGTCAGAGCATAATGATTATGAATACTTTATCTTCTGACAATAACACTCAATTTAACAAAAGGAACATGGCTTTTATATAAAGAAGAATAGAAAATTTTCTCACTTTTTAGCAATAACATCTTTGTACATGAGAAGGATATTTGCATATATTCATCATGAATAATGACTTCATTGAGGGATGCATAATTATTTTAAGTTTTATAGTCCTATAATTGTGATATTTAACCAGTTTTTCAGATATGTAAGTTTTATTTAGTTCAATGCATTATTTAAGTAACATGAATATTATGTTTTAAGCTCATCTATGTGGAGAATCTCCACATAGTGGAATGAAAGTAAAATTTTACCGACCTAAGATTGATTAGTTGACACAAATTTAAGTACCAAACTTCACAATAAAGAGTCTATGTAGAGTTTACATGATAGATATAGTACTTTATAAATCACACATAAATCAATGTTTTGGAAACTTGCCCTTTGCATTGAATCTTTTAGTTTGTTATTTAAATCTTAAGTTTCTTTCATGCTCAATTTGATCTGACAGCAAAGTTATAAAACTAATAATGGAATTGCCTTATTCTAAGAGAGCTTTTACAATTATACTTTCTGTTTTAATTTGAAATCTGTTGACACAAAGGAACTCTCTTATACCATTATTTAACCTGGCACAACCTAAACAAAGCAAAACAAAAACTTTCTCCTGGAAACTTGGATTATAAGCTCTCTGTCTTCATATGAAATGTATTTGTGATTTCATAAAATTACCTACTTCAAATGGATAACTAAGAAGACTTTTAAAAATTATTTAAAAAAAAACCCTAAAAATGTTGATGAGTGCTTTACAGCAAATAATGAGCAAGAAAACAAGGTCCAGTGTAATAATGGTAGACTGAGTTATTTTGATTGTAAAGACTCCCCTAGGGGAGCTTATTAACTACTTCTTAATTTTTTCTATAATACTATAGAGTGAGTTGCATATAGGAAGCCCCCAAATAAGTAGTTATTCAAGTTGAATCCTTTCTTCCTATGTTCTCACTATCTTCAGATCTTAGAATACTTACTGGTTCCTAGGAATGTGTACATACTAATTTTAAAATTGTTGCCCATATAACAAAAACTTAATACTAAAGATCAAGATTTAAAAAATTTAAAAAATGGATCCCCTGGATCTTTCCTATTATTGTTGTTTGGCAGTTATTATAACACAATCTGGGTGACTAGACTACTTTGTTAACAGATGATTAACAGTAATAATAGATAAATACCACTGAATCAAATAAACATGATAGATGATCAGCTTGGTGGTTCCCCTACAGGAGGTTTAAAATTTCTGATTGTCTTTCTATTGCCAACCACAATTTAGACATCACAGCCTCTCCCTATTATCTGTTGCTGTGTCATGAGGGATGCAAACTTATTCAAATTGTTTTAATCTCATAATAGTGATATTCACCCATTTTTCCAAAACATGTCAGTTTCATTTAGTTCAATGTTATTATTCCAATAACATTAAGCTGTGCATATCATGACCATGAATATCATGCATATATATTTATTTATTTAAGTATGCTTTAAAATAATCTATATGGAGATGATTTCTATATTATGGACTAAAAGTAGTATCTTTACCAATCTAGGACTGATTAGTTGACACAGAAATTTGAATACCAAATGTTACACTCATTTGGAAAGAAATAAATTTTTTTGTTACAATTGGATCTATACTCTGTGAAGAAAGAAATTAAGAATGTAACACATGTTTGTTGAGAAATAGAAGTGCATAGTTCAACAAGTGACTCAGTAATTATGTAATTATTTTATTTTGCATTATTTTTACTTGATAACAATGGAGTTAATACAAAAAATAGTTATTGAACTATTAGTCATCAATTAAAGTATCAATATTAAACAAGAAAGTAAATAAATTATTAGTGGCAGATTTCACTAAATAATGTTGACTTTTTATTAACAGGAATCTTGCTGAAAACTCCGAAACAAAATAAGCATTGTTACATTTTGATATATAACATTTTAAAAAGTAGAATGTAACATAGAGAATAAGCTTTTGAACTGCAAATACTTCAGACACCGAGATATTCCTTAAGAATCTATACTCAATGTACAAAAAAAAAAAAATGCATTTACACCATACCTATATACTTACACGAATATAAATGCCTATTTTTAAATATAATTGTCCTTTTGATGATTTTACTGTATACATCCTACCTATATTCATCTAGTCTCTCCTTTGAAATAATTGAGGCTTTCTTGTGACATATTTCAATGATGTGTACATCCCACATATTACTATGTACATTGTATGTTTAAGAAAATAAGGCAGTATTATCTATAATTTTCATGTTTCCCAATATTGCAATAGAACACAGACCATTGTGATATATAATAACTAATAAATACTAATAAAATGTCAACAGTAATAAAGTACTAAGAAAAACTAACACCTAATAATCAAATTACTATAATAAGCTATACTTGTTTAAATGGACAGATATCCTTTGTTGTTTTTTGGGGAAAGGGAAGGTAAAGGGAGTTGACAGAAGGGTATCTCAAGCGAATTTTTGATGTATCATACTAGATTTTCCTGGGCAATATAAAAATTCAGTCCTCATAAAACACTTACTTGAGCTAAAGGCTTTCCATTCTCTCCCCCTCAAACAGTAGTAAGTTTGAAGTCACATGACTATAGTAAAACAAATACTCCTTGAAATATTTGTATTCTTTTCTTTGACTAATTATAATCAGAGAGGCATTTATAAAAAGTATTTCCTCATTTTTATTTGCAAAACCAACCTACTAAAATGTAGAAAACACTGATTTTTAGAAACCTCACACATTTAAACAATTATTTAACAGTAAAACAATTTTAAAAGCATAGCTTAGCCTATTTTAAGAAAAGAAATTCAAGATAGCACTTACCTGCTTTTCCTTCCTACACATGGAAACACATGCCTTCCACAGAATATTACAAATCTTTGATACTAGTAGAAATCACTGTTTAATAATTCTTGATATGGGGTAAGAGAAGAAACTGAAAATAAGAATTTTTGACCTAAAAATAATCTTCAATATTTGTATAATATTATCAAGAACTAAGAGAATCATTCCTAACACCTCCCTTGGTTTAGAGCTTTCTCACTCTTTTAGCTCCCTCTAGTGGATATTTTTTTAAAAATTCTTAACAACTTTAACAGTGGAGCGCATGCTCTGTTGAATTTTTACTTTAAACATGTAGCTGATGTGTGTAGTTGTTCCATTGCTGGTCCATAATAATTATTACAGTACATTATAAGTATATTTTAGGAAAAAATAACCAAATTTGAGCATTATTAGAAGCAAAGTTTAAGAAAAAAAATCCAAATTTGAGTATTACAGGCTATATAATTTATAAGAATAAATGACAATATCCATTGTTATCATCTATCATGTTCTTGAGAAGACTTATAAATGTTCTTCAATTAAACCAAAGACAAAAAACAAAGAATATGCCACATTTATTTGTTAGTGTCCAACTCACCTTTTTGTAAGTTTTTTTTAATCCTTAGATTTTTAATTAATAATAATAAGTAGTAGTGCTATGTATTTACAGCTGCGAGCACTCTCCATGTTTATAAGGAGTGTGATCACTCTATGTAGTAACAGATTTATCCTTAGAACAAACCTAAGTGGCAAGTGCTATTGGAATGAGGAAACTGGAGCATAAATGTAACATATACAGTGTTATAGAACTAGGAAGGGCAGAGTTTAGATTTTAATCCAATTCACTCTGGCTTCAGAATTTGTTTACTCAGTAGGTAAAATTGCCTCTCAGGTTAAATGTTCTCATAAGTGCACATTCTTTATAATAAGATCAGATTTTAATTCTATATGTAACAGGACTAATTTATAAAGAATACTTTTTTATTTTTTTTAAATTAAAAATACTTCTTCTAAAACACATTTCAGTCAATATGTAAGCATTAGTGACAATTGTGAGCAAAGAATTGTATGGGTTGAAAACACAGAGACAAAATCTTTATATGTATACATACTTAGATTTAGCTAAAGAATTGTATAATTGAGTGATAGATATATATTTGTATAAATATATATATATAGTGAATTCCTATACATATATATGTGTGTGTGTGTGTGTGTATAGTATGTGCATATGTATGTGTGTATATGTCATGGTTTCTTTATCATACCACATTATACTAACCATGTATACATCTTTGTCCTTCTAAGTCAGTGAGAACCAAGTTGCTATAAAGACTGATGTTAAGAGCAAATCAGTTTATGTCAGATCCTACTCTACTTGTGACTGAGGGAAGAGCTTCTTGCACAATACATAAATCTAGAAGGTCTTTGGATCAGATCCATGTTGTACGCTCTACATCCAATGAGCTCTGTAGTCTTTTTGATCTAGAATGGATCAGATACTTCCCAACCTAACATGGACCCCAGATAAGATTCCCCCAAAAGATACACGATCTCCCTTTTATAATATACACACTTCCTTTCATCCCAACAATTGCACCCCAGCCCATAATAGATACAGGAGTATTTTAGGTATCGAAGGACTGTGAACGTACTAGAGATGGGAGTGGGCATGCACCAGATGTCTTGATTATATAAAGAACAAATGGGGACAGGAATGAGATATGAGAGAATAGACCCACCAGGCATTGGAAGGGACTATGATGTCATCTCTCTTTCTGATTACCCAGTTCTGCCTTCTCACAACAAACATAACAACATAATACTGCTTATCATCCTTCCAAAGATTGATTTTGCTATCTTTGTTAGTATTAAGATCCTATATTCTAGGACCCATGGGTGGCTCAATGGGTTAAAGCTTCTGCCTTCAGCTCAGGTAATAATCCCAGGGTCCGGGGATCAAGCCTCGCATTGGGGGGGGGGGGGTCTCTGCTCAGCAGGGAGCCTGCTTCCCCCTCTCTCTGCCTGCCTCTCTGCCTACTTGTGATCTCTGTCAAATAAATGAATAAGATCTTTAAAAAAAAGGATACTATATTCTATATTTTTCATGGTACTCAAAGTCATCATTGTGGATATTAGTTATGTATTCAGTTATTTAATAAATATTTATTGAACTCTAAAAATAATGATAATATTAACATTAATAAACATGTATTGATATTTTTAAATAAGAAATTACTGTGTCAGCACCTACTATATTTCAATTTAAAAATATCTTCACAACACCCTATAAAAGACATAATATTGTTAACTTCAATCTACAAATAAGGAAAGTGAAAATTAAGAAAGAAAAATAACTTGGTAAGGGTCACACAGTTAGTAAATAACAGAACAAGGACATTCTTTCCAGTCTGACTAAATGTAAAAATCATTCTTTTATGGCACCAGTTCTAATTAAGTATAAAATGCATAAGGTTTGAGTTATTTCATACTTAAGTCTGATAAATTTATGTAAAATATCAAGTGAAATATTAACATAGAATGAATTTTTTAGATTTGATAAAATACTTTGTTTCTTTAACCGTATCTTGGGGGAAGACTTCTTTGTAAAAGACTCATCAAAGAAGATGTTGTCCCAAGCGAATTAAATTTAAAATCAAATGTCTAATTGGCTATAAATCATTTTGCTGAAGATGTGTACTGAAAAATACTTAATTTGTAGTTCAATATCTCCCTCTGCTGTTAGAAAACACTAATGAAAATTGTTTAAGCATATATATTTACTTACATGATCGACTATAATTATACATTAAAACACTAAAATACATTAAAATTTCCACAATCTTTCCTTCTTTGTTTTAAAATTTTGAATCCTATGTTACATTTTACAAAGCATTTCATTTACTTGGAATATGTGTAAAAGGAGTAAATGTTAGACATTAAACTTACAAAGAATCACTTATATGATTAATTTACTGTCTTGAAATTTTGTGTCTGTTGAATGGTTGTTTTGGGTATTCAAAATACACAGAAAGTATTACATATAAAGGAATACCTGAAAACTCTGCCTATGTTTCCTTAAATAATAAACATGTATAGGGCCAATTACTTGTCACTGGAATGCTCTTATTTTTTTTTTCTGTTCTAAAATGGAAATTTAAGATAAAAATATTTCCAGTTTCACACATTTCTAGGATAATACAATATTGTGACTAAATTTAATTTTTCAATAGCTACTTCAGTAAATTGATAGAATCTGAATACAGTATTAATCACAACTTCCGAATCATAGAAGAGACACAAAAGAAACACAAATATAAAAAGCCCAATCATAAAACACATACATAAAAATATTACATTATTACCAACGATTTTCTTTTTAAGAGGGACCATAGCATAGATATTAAAAAGAACTTATCATTTTTGTAGTTGCCAAGAATATTGTTCTTTTTTTTTAAGATTTTATTTATTTATTTGACAGACAGAGATCCAAGTAGGCAGAGAGGCAGGCAGAGAGAGAGGAGGAAGCAGGCTCCCCACTGAGCAGAGAGCCCGAATCGGGGCTCGATCCCAGGACCCCGAGATCATGACCTGAGCTGAAGGCAGAGGCATTAACCCACTGAGCCACCCAGGCGCCCCAAGAATATTGTTTTTATCTTTTTTTTAAAAGATTTTATTTATTTGACAGGCAGAGATCACAAGTCGGCAGAGAGGCAGGCAGAGGGAGGGAAAGAGAGAGAGAGTGAGAGGAGGAAGCAGGCTCCCTGCTGAGCAGAGAGGCAGTGTGGGGCTCAATCTCAGGACCCTGGGATCATGACCTGAGCCGAAGGCAGGGGCTTTAACCCACTGAGCCACCCAGGCACCCCGAGAATATTGTTTTTAGAAGCTATACCCTAAAATGATATTTGTGGTTGGTAGTATTACATGGCTATCATTTAATACTTATTGTTTATGGAAATTAAAAAAAAAAAAACCTTGAAGATTAAAATAAGTGGAACTATTAATTTTTTAAAAAATATTTATTATTTGACAAGGAGAGAGAGATAGGGAGCGAGAACACAAGCAGGAGGAGCAGCAGGCAGAGAGAGAGGGAGAAGGAGACACAGCTCCTGCTAAGCAAGGAGCTCAATGCTGGACTGGATGCAGGGCTTGATCCCAGGACTCTGGGATCATGACTTGAGCCAGATGCAGACGCTTAACCATCTGAGCCACCCAGGTACCCAGAAATATTAAGCACTTGTATCAAAGGAAAGAAAGAATATAAATTTAGTTAATTCAGATAAGTCTTGGAGGGGGGTGGGGAGAAAGAAAAAGAAAAAGAAAAAGAAAAAAGTGCCCCGTAACCAAAGAAATAAATTTTCAATGAAATTAATATATTACTTATAGAAATATCCAGTTTGATGATTTAATAGAACGTAGGCTTAAACTTCAAAGGTTTGCTCTTATTTTTACATCTCGTTATTTATTCTCTATCATCTTTGTAAAAATCGTTGTTCCTTTGAGGCCAAAGATCAATAATTATCCCATACTCTTCCTTAATTCCTTCCAGGATTACAACTACCTGCGGGAGATTCCCCATGTCCTCGATTTAAAGAAATGGACACTGACTCACTGTTTTCCTTTCCACTTCCAATCATCATTCTGACGCCCATCACCATCATTCCCCCTGCACCCCTCTGATCCTAATTTCTTCTTCAGCTGTTCACTTCCATGATCACACGCAGTTGTTTGTCATGTCCCCCAAATACTCCATGTTTAATCTATGAATTCAAGTACAACACCCCTCTGTGATTTGATGGTGAATATTTCACATCAAACTTTTCTGCAGGGAAAGAAAACTTCGTATGTATGCTATTTGCCCATTGTTGTGGTGTAAAAACTCCCACCACGCTAGCTGCAAGAAACTAATGTGCTATTATTGGATGAAGAGTGGTGAAAAGAAGCATACACCAAGATTTGTCTGTGGACAAGGGTGAGAAGGTAGTGTGAGAAAGAAGTAGAGAGAGACAGAACAAAAAAGACAAAATTAAAATCACAGATACCTACTGCCTTATCCCTGTCTTCTAAACTAATGGCTGCCCTTGAAAGAGTTACAGCATATTCCAAGAAAGTGCCAAGTAACATGAGAACATGGAATCAATAGTGACAGACTCCTCTGGATGTGATCTGGAGGAGGTCATACACCTGTAATATTTACATCCCTACAAGTAACTACGTTCATGCCTGTGGCAGGGTAATAGACATATGAGCTTAATGGCTATGTCTGCACATTTGCTTCTGGTTTTTAAGAGATTGCAAAGTTCTCCTAAGCCCCTTGGAAGGTGAATTTTAGAAGTTTGAGGGTAACTGTGTTGTCAGTTCCACAGTTTGAATTTCTACCTGTGTCTTTGTTATCTGAGAAAAGAAACTTTGCATTGTCGTCCTTGAATTTAGGTAGTCACATACATTTTTCTTATCTGGATGGATAGTCTAATCAAATGAGAAAGCTAAAATTTGTCATAATAACACATTCAATATTATGGATTAATTTGGGGAATAGAAATATTCTTCTACTGAGTCTGTTTTCCATCCTGGAATGTGGTATATGTGTCCATTTATTCTGGTAATATAAAAAAATTGTTAATTATAGTATTAAAAATATATCCATATGTATTCAAATATATTCTACTGTCTAGTTTTTGTATTTGGTTATTTCTATAACAATGGGAAAATATGTGTCTTTTAGTGTTTTATGTTTAATTTATTCAACTCCTTTTATAATTCTAGTTTTAGTAATATTTTCAGTTTATTTCACTATTTTTATTTCATTTCAAATGTTGCTACTTATGAAACCTCGAGTTGGCTTGATATTTCAAAGAGGTACAAGGTAGTACAAAAACATACAATTATATTCCTTTGATGTTAGACATGTATAAAAATATTATTACTATACTTGTAATAAAATGAGTTAATTATTAAATTTTATGAGTGCAATTTCTGTCAAACTGTTAACCAACTTTCTTTTCTGTGCCCTTTCATATGCCTAAAAAGCAATATCAAATTATCAAAATGATTAGATAAGTATTGAGAGTTTTAATAAATTCTTTAAAAGGCGTCTGTGGAATATATATATGCAGTATTTGCAGTAATGGGAAAGACCAAAGAGGAATTCCTGTCATATATGAAAACAGTCTATTTAGTTTATAAAAGGGAAAACAAGTTGCCAAAAAACATACTACTTGTCCATCTGTTCCTTAATTCTTAATTCCTTAAATTCTACTTAATGTAGAATTTTATCCAAAACACTCAATTTTATCCAAATCTGAGTAATTCTAAGTCATTCTAGCTTAGTGGCTTATTTCTTCACTTGAATGAATTTATCCACAAGGCGGCAATATTTAAAACCTTCTTTGTTAAAAAAAAAAAAAAAGAATTCTCCCTTGGCAAGCTAAGTGATGTCTATAAAGTAACATCACTTTTGAACTATTTTACTATTACAAATAGAAGTGGCAAATAAACAGTTATTTAAGAATAAATAACACTAAAATTTATAAGCATTTCAAAGTCAGTTTAAAAATCAGCATACGACATCTTATCACCACCTCACCATTAGACAACACACACACACACACACTTCTGCCTAAAAATCTGTACATCTACATACTTTTACTTCTGGCATTCTTTTATGTATTGATTTCTTGAAAGCCAGATTGTTATATTCACTACTCCTCTTTTTCCATAGTTTATTTTATGGCAATAAAATGTATTTCTATATCACTTTATTTAAAAACTATTTATGGAGAACTTCATTACTGTCAGACCAAGTGGATTTATTAATCGCCCTGAAAAAGTACTTCAGCCTTTCCAGATTACACCATAGCAATAATAGCAGTAAGAAAAGGAAAATCAACATTACATTTAATTATAATTGTAAGTGATGGTAAAAAGAAAAATTGTTTGATTTATAATATGGAAACAAAATTGAATTTGAGAATTTAAGCAGGACTCCACATAGAATTGACATTTATGCTGACATTTTCAGAAAAAATGATGAGTCAGAAAATGACTTGATTGCATGTACAGATTTGTGTGATGGGAAAAGGATAAGATCTATATGGGATTCTGGCAGTTGCCGTCCTCACTAACAACCACATGGAAGGAAACTAGGATGAGACTGTGACCTATATACACTGCAGATGAAAGATTTTCATATATTCTATCTCCTCCCAACGACATGGCCAAGGATATAACCAGATCCCTCTTCATGTCCCTTTTTTCCTCCTAGAGCCGAAGCAGATGAAAACACATAATGAATCAGGATATAGAAAAGTGCATGAACATTATCCTATATCTGTAACATGCATATATAGACATATAGGCAGATGCAGAGTTCTTATAGTTTTTGTTTTATAATTTTAGCTATGAGATAGGTACAGTAATACAAGATTCGCTAGCTTGCAAAAGAACAGTTGCATCCAAATCATGTTTCCAACAGATGGAGTAAGTTAAATTTACCTGTGCAGATGACTTAAACTTTTTACTTACTATTTGTAGAGAGGATTTGAGATTTTTCATCTGCCTAGTTTCCAAGGAGACTTCTCCCCAAATTTTTTTCCCCTTTCTGATAAGAATTATCTTCCTGTTTACATTTAAAGAGTGGATTCCAATTTCCAAGAAAAGAATGGGCAGAGTTTAAATCTAAGGCACAGATAAAGAATACAAGTTCCTCCAAGAAAGACTTTTATTACCTGAGTCCAGAATTTTTACAATACATTTAAGCCTTTTGATGCGAATAGGAAAGGCTTTGGGATTAGTAAAGGGAGTAGATGGGCTTTCTCTGTTCCTATGTAGATTCAATTTGTCAGACAAGTTGTACAAGTTGGCCTCAATTTGTAGGACATGTGTGTTCATTTCCTCAAAAAACTGAGTTCCAGTCTGAACTGCATTCAACTATATCATTGTCAATTTGTACTTTGCATCAGGGAGAAGATCTTTAAGATAGATATCAAAAGATAGCTACCTTCTTGATTTAGAGCTGTTTGTCTTTGAGGTGTTTTTTGTTTTTTCCTTTCTGGGTACGTAGTTTCATTTTAGTTTGGGGAGAAGGCTTTTTAAAAAGTTCCCATTAAGTTCTGAATATCAGCTTCCAATTTGGCCAACTTCTGACCATAAAGCTACTTAAAAAAATCCTTTCAAATATCTTGTCAGATTTCAGCTGGGATAAACAATAAATATTCCTAGCAATATTGAATGACATCATGGATGAAAGAGGCATCCCCAAAGAGGGTATAAAAGATACCTCCCTCCCAAGATCTACAGCCACTCACAAAGATAGCTAAAAGAAAGGCTTAGGCAATTCTTTTGAAAACTAGCAACATTCCGTAGGGTTCTCATTGCAGATGGTGTGCAATTCTGTCTGACTGTATATCTTTGGCCAGACTGCCAGCCTGATGGTTGTCCTGCCTGAATATGCAGGAACTGACAGCCTGGGTGGTCCAGGTAGGCAGAAAGCTGAAGCAAATTATTAATACACAAAACATGACAAATAAGAAGGCGATTGCTGTCTCTGGGAGTAAAACGGATCAATTACCAATAAGGGACAATGTGAGATTTTACTTTCCTCTATCAGCTAGGCTATAGAGACCCAGGAAAGATAACTCTGGTCAGAATTCTCACGCTTCACTGGTTTCTACCAATTTTCCCAGGTCCTATCTGCTGTCTTTGAGCTGAGTAAGATATAAAGTAGAAAATGTAGCTCTAGTATTGGAAAGAATTTGGCGTGGTTTTCCATTTTTTCTAGTTTTAGTTTCTTCTTGGCTGTTCAAGGGGATAACAATTTACCAGAGCATCTCTCTGTGTCCTGTTAATCCTAGAACTGATCCATAGAGGAACCCTCCTTAAAGGGTAGATATAGGGACATTCAAGTTGATGTCAAAGGATTTGGCAAACTCTTTGAGGACAATATATCCCCCCCGTCACCCACAGTATCCTGGTTATAAATGAGATGCCAGTTTCTGGGCAGTGTTTTGATAATGAATCTGTAGGAGGGTGTAGTTGGGGAGCTCCAGGTATTTTCAGGTTCTGGACTTGGGGCTATTATAAGGCCATTACCTTAATGGACTTTTGTTAATGGTCTTGAGGACTCTTCAGAATAGGAAGGCAATTCAGACATATGATTAGTCAAGTGAGTGAGTACTCAAGTGAAGGAGGATAGAGAGAAGTAGTAGAAGTCATTTCAGTCTTACAGTCTTTTGTTTTAGGTACCTCTTGTGTCTTTCATTTTTCATTAGCCTTGCAGTAAATCTTTCAATGAAGCTATTTTTTTTAAAGATTTTTTTAATGTATTTGACAGACAGAGATCACAAGTAGACAGAGAGGCAGGCAGAGAGAGAGAGAAGAGGAAGCAGGCTCCCTGCTGAGCAGAGAGCCCAATCTGGGCTTGATCCCAGGACCCTGGGATCATGACCTGAGCCGAAGGCAGAGGCATTAACCCACTGAGCCACGCAGGCATCCCAATAAAGCTATTTTGAAAGGGTGAAGTCTTCTGGAGGCTTCTGAATGTCAATTAAACCAGACATTCCATTATGTTTGTTTGACTTGAGGACTCTTGCTTTCAAGTATAATTTTTGTCTAGTTGGAATGTTCTCCATAATGGCCATTGTAATATGCATAGATGAGAAGATAGTATGGAAAATGAGGAACAAGGATGCTTGGTGATGTTTAGTCCACCCCTTCAATATTTTACAGTTTTACATAAAGGGAATTTAGAGTCTCTTGTAATGTTTGTTGAAGTATGACTTTCGGGTTTGTTGAAGTATGACTTTTGGAAGACACATGGGGTTTAGTTTTTGATAGGGGAAAATGTATACCTAGGTCAAGATGAAAGAAAATGCACACCATGACTGGAAAGAAGAAGTGATGAAGCCAATAGACATTATGTAAGGGAACTAACACGAGCTCCCTCCCTGATGCATCACAGATAGAAACTATACCAAATGAGTTGTCCCACAAAGGAAACTTTATTTGCAGCACATAAGGAGATCAAGGGGAATAACTTCCAAAGCCATAATTCCCCAAGCAAAGGTGGATTGTTTCCTTTATGGGTTAGAATGAATATTTATTTATTCATATTTATTTTCATTTTTTAAAATATTAATTTACTTATCTTAGAGAGAGAAAGAGAGTGTGAGAGCATGAGTGGGGGTTGGGGGCAGAGGAAAGGGGAGACTCTCAAGCCGACTCCACATGGAGCACCAAGCCCAGTGTAGGGCTTGATCTCAGGATGCTGAGATCACAATCTGAGCTGAAATCAAGAGTCCAATGCTTAAGTGACTGAACCACCCAGGTGCCTCTAGGGTTAGGATGAATATTTAGAAAGGAGAGCCTTGTCATCATATATAGAAATAGGCACAAGGTAGGGCAGGCACTTAAGGAACCACGCCTATCCATATATTGTATATTGTGTAAATGAGGCTTATCTTCCTCCATGAGAATGTAGTTTAGTATTATAATGAGGTAAAAGTAACTGTCAGTCACTCCATGGGTCACTCCATGGTCCACCTCCACAGGCTTGAGTCAGGGTTAAGTTCAAACTAGTTTGGATGGTTCAGGCTGGCCGGAGCTCTTCTCCAAGTAGTCCTCATGCTCAGATGTAGTTTCAGTTTCCATCATGGGCTGCTATGTCCCTACAGTCTTTTTTTCTTTTTCTTTCTCTCTCTCTTTTTTAAAGATTTTATTTATTTATTTGACAGAAAGAGGGCGATCACAAGTAGACAGAGAGGCAGGGTGGGGCTCCATCCCAAGACCCCGAGATCATGATCTGAGCCAAAGGCAGAGGCTTAACCCAGTGAGCCAACCAGGTGCCTCTCTTTTACTTCTTTTTTTTTTTTTTTTTTAAGATTTTATGTATGTATTTTTTTTTTTTTTAAGATTTTATTTATTTATTTGACAGAAATCACAAGCAGGCAGAGAGACAGGCAGAGAGAGAGGAGGAAGCAGGCTCCCTGCTGAGCAGAGAGCCCGATGCGGGGCTCGATCCCAGGACCCTGGGATCATGACCTGAGCCGAAGGCAGCGGCTTAACCCACTGAGCCACCCAGGCGCCCCAAGATTTTATGTATGTATTTGACAGAGAGAGAGAGAGAGCACACAAGCAGGGGGGACACCAGGCAGAGGAAGACAGAGAAACGGACTCCCTGCTGAACAAGGACCCTGGGGCTTAATCCCAGGATGCTGAGAAGGTAACCTGAACTGACAGAGCCACCCAGGCAACTTTTTTTTTTTTTTTTAAGATTTTGTTTATTTGACAGAGAAAGAGAGAGACAGTGAGAGAGAGAGAGAGAGAGAGAGAGAGAGATCGTCTGGTCTTGCCTGAGTTAAGAGATAAGCTGGAAAGAATAGCTTAAGGAAAAATGTGGGACAAAGGTCATTGGGTATAAGCAGGTGAGCAGTAAATATCAGGTCTTTGGGGTCTATCTGGTGACATTTATGACACATCTACTACATCCAAAGTCAGGATTCCTCTAGGTTTTATTTTTAAGGGGTGTTCATTTTTAAGCTTTTGGAGATAGAGGGATTCCAGGCAAAATCAGAAGTTATTTTCAGGAAGCTGTGGGGAGGTCACACTTTGTGTGGATGCATTTGCTTGTTAATGTGTGACAAAGTGTGGCTCAGTTGGGGAGAATACCTATTTCTAAACAAAATACAGCACTCTGCTGGAGCTTAGAGAGCAAAGATAGACTCAGCCGGAGAAAAGGCACAACCCCTGACTGATGAGAATTACTCAAAAGTAACAACAATGAACATGAAGAGCCACAGAAGAAGAGAAGCGGACTCACGGATATCATCAGGTCGGTTTATGAGCACTGGAGACAATGTAGGAACTGAGAGCCACATGCTGGGCCAGGGACATGAACAAGCGAAACCAGGTGACTTATCTTAATCCACAGGGTAGTAAAATTTATTAGTATTTAAATAGTAGTATGTATATTTTGGGATTTAAAGAATTTTTAATCACGGGTTTGCTTTTTTTTTTTTTCCCTCTCCTGTTTTGCTAGTTGGTATATTACTAAACAGACCAAAACAAAGGTGTTTACTTCAACCATCTAATTATCAGTATTAAATTTTGTACAACTAATTTTTTTAAGGTTTAATTATTTACTTGATACAGAGAGAGAGAGCATGAGTGAGAGAGAGAGAGAGCACAAGCCAGGGTGAAGGGTGCAGAGAGAGAGGGAGAGGTAGGCTCCCCACTGAGCAGGGAGCCCAACACAGGGCTAGATCCCAGGACCCCGGATCATGACTTGAGCCAAAGGCAGACACTTAAGTGACTGAGCCACCCAGGTGTCCCTAAATTTTGTATAACTAATTTAAATGCTTGTCATATAAGGGTATTCTAATTTGAGGAGTATACAGATACAAATAGAGTCTTATTTTCAAAGGAACAAAATACAAAAAATATATACATATATACATAAGTATACATATATCATATACATATATACATATGTATATGGGTTCTTAATATGGCAAAATTATATATATGTATATATGTATGTATATGAGTTCTTAATATGGTAAGTTTCATTCGTATGAAAGTCAATTTATATGAAACCATTCCAAATAGGATTTACAAAGTTTTACTCTATTGAGCTAATTAATATTTGTTGATGAATAAATTATCTTACTTAAAATATTTGGGGAGCTGTCACTTTATGATGCCATTCATCAACCTAATTGTTTTAGCAAGAAATTTTCATATCAAGTGATAAGCCCTTTGAGGCACTAAAAAAATACATAATAGGTTATTTTTTATTTGAAATACAGACATTATCCTAAACTTGGTAAGCATAGAATTTTGTTTGTGTGATGTATTAGTGATGATTTTATATATCACATTCAATATTTTTTGTCCCAAATAATATATCTTAAATATTTTAGTAAGATGTGTTTTGTATTATTTTTAGGGGCTTAATAACGTTAAATTCTTAAGTATATCAGATGCAATACCAATGCTAAAATAATTAAATCCTTGTGTTTCTGATTTATCTAAATTCAGCGATTTGAAAATTAAACATTTTTTTTTAATTTATAAAATGTCATGATATTGCAAGTGCTGCCATCTGCTGTAGACATAGCATAGCAAGGAATAGATGGTTTTACATTTAATTAAAGAGAAGACTGTATAAGAATTCCAAGTAACCTCAAACTTGTATGAAATGGGGAAATAACCATGATGAGCTAGAATGATTTTTTTAAGTGTTTCACATGTTAAACTCATAAAATATATCAATTCGTCAATAGTTTTTGACTGTGAAACCAGTTTATCAGTTCCAAACAATCTTTAATAAGTTGCAATGTGGCTTCTGAAGAGTTCAAGAACAGCTTCAGTTTCTCTGTATTATCAGATCAAGAAATACCTCGCTGTCTAATGACTATGCCAGATGCCACCATTTTGCGTGCTTACACGCTTTAGGCAAATGAAAATATTTTCAAGTGATGTTCCCCAGTTGTTAAATATTGTTTATCTAAAATAAATCCCAAAATATATGTATCTTAGAATTTTTTTTAAAAGATTATTTATTTATTTGACAGACAGAGGTCACAAGTAGGCAGAGAGGCAGGCAGAGAGAGAGAAAGAGGGAAGCAGCTCCCTGCTGAGCAGAGAGCCCGATGTGGGGCTTGATTCCAGGACCCTGAGATCATGACCTGAGCCGAAGGCAGAGGCTTAACCCACTGAGCCACCCAGGTGCCCCTGTATCTTAGAATTTTGGAAAGAAATATATTTATCAGGATAAAAATTTGGATTACTAGTGACCTATGGATATGTTCAATTATTCTCACATTTTGAAGTCATTATAATGAGAATTTCATGGCATAAATAAATAAAATCTAAACTAAATTAAATTTTAGAAAATAAAATAAATATGATATATGATATTTTTAAATTTGATATTTTCAAATATTATTTGAAATGATAGGTTTTTAAAGTTTCTGATTAAAAACCATGCATCAACATCAGTCCTAACTGTACAAATGATACTTCTCCAGCAGATGGCAACATTGAGAATCTTAAAAAAAAAAGTTATAGCTATGTAAATAATTATGACAAAAACTGGAAAGTAACATAGTGTTTTAATTAAGTAAAAACTAACACAAATTAATAAACTACTACTAGTAGTAAACTACTACTACATTTTCTTTTAGTTACTTGACATTGTGATTATCTTTAATTCTAGGAGATTTGACCAATAAGTCTTCATTAAACATAACAGATAAAACCTATGGCTAAAAACTGATTCATTATTAAATAAGAACCCATTTTCTGATATTTACATGATAGTGCAATGAAACCACCTATCTAGGATATAAACTACCAACTAAGAGAGAGGAAGAAACACACTTCATAAAGTTATTAAAATATAGCAAAATAAAGCTTAATATAAAAAGCTTACCAAATTCATAATAAATTATCTCAAAAATTTAATTTAAAAATATTAATATGAGGGTCATACACTAATCTCTTATATAGGCAATTGATAAAATTGCTTAATAGATAACTGGGTTTGAGAAATACTATTTTAAATAAAAGAGATCATTGGAAAATCATGAACTGCATATATAATACAATATGCTACAGAAAAATGTAAACATTTTGGAAACTAAGAAATGAATATAACTTGTTTCATCTACAACGAAAACTTAGAAGTTAATAGGATAACTTACACAAAGAAAATTGAGGCAAGTTTACATAAAATAAATGTTAGAAGGATTAACCTCTAATAAATTTCAGAGGAATTTCAAATTATTGTAGAAAGGCCATGGAAACTTTCATGGTCTAAATGAGAATAAGACCCTACCATGCCTGGTCTCAAATGACCCCAGTTGCAAAGAATACAGCAAGACTAGGACATGAAAGAGCTGCACACAAGAAGAATTTGAGACTATTCAGAAGCTACAAACTCTGTTACTATCAGAAACATACTTGGGGATTTACAAGTGATATTTGACATACCTTAATGACCTCAAACATGTTAACTCTGCATAAGAAGAGAACATGTTGATAATGAAGTTCACAAAAAAAGAATAATTTTTCCTTTGAAATATTTTAGGCAAAGAGAAAATATGGCTGGAAAGACTAAACCATTAAAAGACTTGCAAATCTAGATCTATTTGCAAATTATTTCAAAAATATTGTCATGGAACACTACATAAAAACTAATGATGTACTATATGGTAACTAACATAACATAATAAAAATTATAAAAAAAACATTGTCATTGAATTAAAATCAAACTGACTTAGGAACCAACTGATGTAGATATTTCCTCTTTTTTTTAATCACAAACTATGTAATTGTGGATATTTCACTGAGTATCCCCAGGCCTTTTTTTTTTAATGTCTATGATGATAATATTAATAAAAGCTCAAACTCATTCATCATTTACTATATGATAAGCACTATACAATTTACATATGTTCATCTCAAGTCTTTCTCAAGAATGTAGAAATTATATAGAATTTCTACAATCATATGTATTATATAATCATATATATACAATCATATATATTCTACAATCACATATGAATGTGGTTTTACAATCATATATATGCTATATATTTTTATAATCATATATATTATAAGGCTCAAATAAGTGATTTTCCAAATGTCATGTAAATTAAAAAAAAAAAAGTGAAGTGTTCAGAGTCAAGGCCAGGTCAGTCTGGTCTCAAAGTCTGCACTTTATTGACTTCCATATTAGACTGCCCACTGCAGGATGATCAGCTGTTGAGATTTGCCCAAGACTGAGGTGGTTCTGTTATGAGAGTCTAGGGCATAAGAGAACAAAATAGGTTATAGACCTCAGAATAAATTCCAAGGCACCTACCCAGTGCGCCACAGAGACGAGGTGGTATCAGGGGATGGTTAAAAGAGGAGCAATAAAGTTTTGAGTAAGAGCCAAGAGTAGGTTCAGAATCTTAGCTCCCCAGGTACAAGTTATATAACCTTGAAATACTAATCACTCTACCTCATTTTTCTGATTTACAAACAGGAATAATATAATAACTACCTCTTGAATTGTTATGAAGCTTTAATTGTTTAATTTAAAGGTTTGATTTAATTTTATGTGGACTAACTATAGGTTGTACTACTGAGCCTGACACGATATTAACACTGGATTTTTACTATAGATACAGATGTAGTGAAGAGAAGGGCCATCTGTACCCCAATGTTCATAGCAGCAATGGCCACAGTTGCCAAACTGTGGAAAGACCTTAACAGATGAATGGATAAAGAAGATTTGGTCCATATACACTATGGAGTATTATGCCTCCATCAGAAAGGATAAATACCCAGCTTTTGTATCAACATGGATGATACTGGAGGAGATTATGCTGAGTGAAATAAGTCAAGCAGAGAGAGTCAATTATCATATGGTTTCACTTACTTGGGGAGCATAAGGAATAACATGGAAGACATTGGGAGATGGAGAGGAGAAGAGAATTAGGGGAAGTCAGAGGGGAAGAGGAACCATGAGAGACTGTGGACTCTGAGAAACAAACTGAGGGTTTTGGAGGGGAGTGTGGTGGGGGGTTAGGTGAGCCTGGTGGTGGGTATTAAGGAGGGCACGTATTGCATGCAGCACTGGGTGTGGTGCATAAACAATGAATCTTGGAACACTGAAAAAATTAAATTAAATTAAAAAAAATGGATGGTGAAAGAAATGATCTCCTACTCACCCCTCTCCTTGTCAAAAAATATTATAATGAGAGCTATGAATTTCTGTCATTTGTTTCTGTCCTCGAGAATGCCTCACTTAGTGAGATAGCACACATTATAATTAAATTCATGCTCCTACTTACATGACTATATTAAGACATTAAGTTGATATAACCTACATTCGGTGTTCTTAGATTTTTTTGTTCTCTAACACACATACATATCACTACATAAAATATTTCACAGAATTATCACTGGTAAAAAATATATATAAAATTTAAAAATTAAATATATTTTTAGGGTATCTAACCCAGTCCTACACTTTTTAAAAGAGGGAAATACTCCTAAACATTAGATTGACCCACTCTGTGTCTTACAAATTAGAATAATAAACACATTTCTAGGGACACCTGGGTGGCTCAGTTGGTTAAGCATCTGCTTTCAGCTCAGGTCATGATCCCAGGGTCCTGGGATGAAGTTCTGCATTGGGCTCCTTGCTCCGCCAGAGCCTGCTTCTCTCTCTGCCTACTGCTTCCCTGGCTTGTGCTCTCACACTCTCGCTCTCCCTCTCAGGCAAATAAATAAATATATAAAATCTTAAAAAACAAAACAAAACATTCTCCCTGATATGAGGAAGTGGTGATGCAACATGGAGGCTTAAGTGGGTAGAAGAAGAATAAATAAAACAAGATGGGATTGGGAGGGAGACAAACCATAAGTGACTCTTAATCTCACAAAACAAACTGAGGGTTGCCGGGGGGAGGGGGTTTGGGAGAAGGGGGTGGGATTATGGACATTGGGGAGGGTATGTGATTTGGTGAGTGCTGTGAAGTGTGTAAACCTGGTGATTCACAGACCTGTACCCCTGGGGATAAAAATATATGTTTATAAAAAATAAAAAATTAAAAAAAAAAAAAAAAAAAAAAAAAAAACAAAACATTTTTAACCCGTAGCAGAATGGGATCTCTATCATAAAGCACTTCTGTGGCTGCCAGAGCTTTATTTACGTGTGACATTCATCTCGGCACTGATCTCTGGCCTCTTGGGTGACCCTCTACCAGGCTGGAGATGCTGAACTTCTGATTATTATTGCCGGGGTGGGGGGGAGCTTGGTTATGCCTCATTAGCTTTTTCCTGACAATAACATCTACTAACATCTATATAGGTTCTTGCTGGAGATACAGTAGTTCCCCTTCTCTGCTGTTTCATTTACACTTAGTCCTCAGTCAACCGCCTTCCGAAGCACATGACCCTTCTGCCGGTCTGTGTGTAACCTGATGCCACTCACAGGACCTGACGCTGGGTCACTGTGCCTACGTCATTCCATCATTCACCTCCCTTTATCTCAAGGGGTAGGCATTTTATCATCTCACATCATTACAAGAATAGGGGTGAGTACTGTGTAGACGTACCTTGTTTTATTGTACCTTATCTTATTGCACTTTACGGACGTTGCATGTTGTACAAATGGAAGGTTTGTGGCAACCCAGCATCCAGCAAGCCGGTCGGCACCATTTCCCTAATACCATTGCCTCACTTCGTATCCCATTTTGCTAATTCTTGCAATATTTGAAACTTTTTCATTATTATCATATATGTTATGGAGATCTGTGATCGGTGATTGTTGATGCTACTATTGTAATTATATTGCAGTGCCAAGTTATGAATACAATGAGGTTTTTGAAGGAAATTAAAAGTACTACTCCAGTAAGCACGCAATTGGTAAGACAGTGCGTGCGTGATCTTCTTGTGGATGCAGAGGAAGTTTTAGTGGCCTGGCTGGAAGATGGAACCAGCTGCCACATACCCCTAAGCCGAAGCCTCATTCAGAGTAAGGTCCCCCAGCTCTTCCTGTGAAGGCTGAGAGCTGAGGAAGCTGCAGAAGAAAAGTTTGAAGCTAGCGTACAATTTCTTCAAGTATTTAATTTTAAAACAGAAATGTTTGAGCATTAGAAAATTTAGTATTAATTTCTGGCTTATGTGAAGCAGAAAAAAGCAATAGTTGCTTCCATGCATGTGTTCACAATTCACTGACTCTCTATTATGAGATTTGATCTTAAGGAGATTGGTTTAGTGGATTTTAATCATGGTAAATTCTATAGCATGATTTTGCTATTAAACGCACTCTCGAGAAAATATATTGGAAAAAAGGAGTGACATTCAGCTACAGCTTGTATTTGTCAGAAGAAACGCAATATGAAAATTAATTCTGGTCTTCATGGGCCACCACAGCTGCTCTAAAATATTAATATTAAATATTTTTGAAAAGATGTCAATAGATTAGTTAATGTACAGAGGAATCTAATATAAAAAGTAAGACACTCGTGACTATCATGGCTTTTCTTAATACTGAATTTATCAGGCTTATCGTTTTCAAATGATTAATGTTTATTTAAGTGCAAAATAATTTAAATCTTCCAAAATATTAAAATGCATAATTTATTAAATGAAAAGTATTGGTTAAATGTACTAAAATTTTCTAAATACCTGTCCATTGATTACAAAATTATTCAGCAAGATGTTCTGTATCTTTAAAATTTTGAAGCAAATGAATTCAGTTTTCTTAAGTGCTGTGCACACTTTAGAAAGCTAATAAAACCAAATATATGCACATTCTAAGTGTAAAACTAAATGTACACATAAAACAGGAGTGGTTAATATGAGCCATTTAATTGTTTTTATATTTCTCATTATTGTTATACCTTCTCTAAGCTGCAGTTTTTATATTTTCAGGCTTTCAGTAATTCTACAAGAATCTAATTTTATAGTTTCTTAGCACTTTATTAATCTTATAATATCTAGGGATGCCTGGGTGGCTCAGTTGGTTAAGCAGCTGCCTTTGGCTCAGGTCATGATCCCAGTGTCCTGGGATCGAGTCCCACATCGGGCTCCTTGCTCAGCAGGGAGTCTGCTTCTCCCTCTGCCTCTGCCTGCCATTCTGTCTGCCTGTGCTTGCTCTCTGCCCCCCCCTCTGATAAATAAATAAAATCTTAAAAAAAAAATCTTATAATATCTAAAAGGAAAAGAAAAATTTCATAAAGCAGTTGAAGTTGCAAGTTCTAGGTTGATGAGCAATTTATCCTTAGTTGTTAGGAATGAGCCTCCAGTTTACAATTAACTTTATTTATGTCAATAAAAGTTAAATATGCAGCTTTCATGCAGGTTTGGGTTTATGTAATTTAGTGCCTTCTTCTGAAATTGTGTAAATCCATTTCTTTCACTCATACTCTGTCTTCAGGAGCTGCTGCACCATGTCCGTTCACTCCAAATTCTCCTGAGCATCACAGCAGGGTTCGCCTATGTAAGTCTGTTACGTTTAGAATGATTATAAAGCACCAGCATGAAATTATTATTTATTTCTCTTTGTAACTAAGCAAATGCAGAAACAGGGAAGCATAGCTAAATTGAAAAAAAAGCTAGAAAAAATGGGTATTTTACTGGAAACAGGAGCAAATGACATGCATAAATGACACCGTAAACGAAGTCCAAGTATGGTTTTATAAGTCATTGAGTTATTTAAAGTACTCAACAGAAACGATCTTCTACACAAATATTTACAAAATTAATATGGAAATCTCTATGTCTAAAGAAATGTACAACATGCTTAAAAGGAAGATAAGCAAAAATGCACGATTTCCAGTATGTCTATAGGCTAGAAAATATTTGGAGAAATATTTCATTCAAAATGAAAATAAAATTATCAAATACCTAACACTAAACTTAATAGAATAATTGTACAATTTTTTTAAGTCAACCAGCCAAAAAAATAAAAAATAAAAAATATCAACCAGCAAAACTTCATAAAGACTAGAAAACAGGGGCACCTAGCTGGTTTAGTGGGTTAAGGCTTAATGGGTTAAGACCTGCTTTCAGCTCAGGTCATGATCTCAGAGTCCAGGGATTGAGCCCACATCAGGCTCTCTGCTCAGTGGGGAGCCTGCTCCCCCACCCCCAACCTGGCTCTCTGCCTACTGGTAATCTCTGTCTGTCAGATAAATAAATAAAATCTTAAAAAAAAAAAAAGACTAGAAAACAATGTCTGAATTAATTTGAAACATACCATGTTCCTAAAACTACTATTGAGAAATGTCCATTCTATCCAAAAGTAATACATGATTTCTACATGAGTATGATCCAGTCGAGTTGATAATGCTGTTTTACTGTGAGTGGAAATACACTACGTAGTAAATACATTTGCAAAATAACAACAACAAAGAAGTAGGACTAAGTTTACTGATATAAAAATAAATTCAGAGTTTGATCATAAGAATGTCAAATAGATAAAAACAACACTCCAAAGTCCATAAAAAATAATCATGAATATATATGAATCCACAAATAAAAATAGTCATTTTTCCTTTTTATATCAAATGCTCCTCTGTATATATTTTATGTTAAGTAAATTATGGGAATAACTCTTAACTGCAAGAAATACATATATATATATATTTTTTTTAATAAAGCGAAAAAGGGACAGAACAAGTGGAGGGGACGGGCAGATGGAGAAGCAGACTTCCCCTGAGCAGGATCCTGATGCAGGACTTGATCCCAGGACCCTAGGATCATAACCTGAGCTGAAGGCAGATGCTTAACTGACAGCCAACCAGGCAACCTCTCCTCTCTCTCTTTTTATTGGAAAAAAAAAAAAAGGAAGCACAAGGAGGTTAAATAATGTGACCAAACAGACTTTGCAAATATGTACCAAAATTTGAACCAAAGAAATCTAGCTTCAAAATTTGAGCCCCTAACCATGACACTGCATCATCTTTGTGTATGATAAATACCATATTTACTTTGTGTATGATAAATACCATATTTACCAGGTTACTTAAAAATATGGTTTGGAGAACTGTCAAATCAGTTTCACCAAAATAAAATTAAAATAAATAAAAATAAAAGCCCTAAATCTAAAAAATAACATTACATTTCTGCCTCATTCTATATTCTTAATGAATTTCAAATGACTTAGAAAGATACATTTAAAACCAGTTAGAAATGTATCCACCCACAATAATTTTGTAATCTTTTTTTTTTTTTAAGATTTTATTTATTTATTTGTCAGAGAGAGAGAGAGCGAGCACATGCAGACAGAATGGCAGGAAGAGACAGAGAGAAGCAGGCTCCCTGCTGAGTAAGGAGCCCAATGCGGGACTGGATCCCAGGAACGCTGGGATCATAACCTGAGCTGAAGGCAGCCGCTTAACCAACTGAGCCACCCAGGCGTCCCAATAATTTTGTAATCTTAAGAATTTAAAATGGGTGAGGACTTTACTATGCCAGGCACTACATTTACCATTCTAAGTAACTTAGATTCTTGGCACATAATAGGTACTTACTACTCATTGTTGAATAAAAGTATGATTTAATAAATGACTGAATGAGAGTAATTGAATGAAATAGGATGCTTGCTATATAACTTTCTCTACTTTCTCTTAAGGGAGGCTTTATTAACCTTTTTCTTATAAATATTCTCTTATTTATGCATTATCCTTCTATAAAGAAGGTCACTGGAAGATAAATCTGTTTCCAAGAATCTCTACACATAATATGGGGAATGAATAAGTTCTAGATATTATTTGGCCACAGTTAACACATTAAATTATTTTCTCAGCAAGATAAGGCAGGGGGTATTCTTAAGTAACCATACGAGTGTATCAGAGAGTATTCTGTGTATCCAGTCATGACCAGGAAAAACAATTAAGACTATGAAAGGGGGAAAAGTTGATTTTATCAGAATGATTCCAGGGATAAGGGAGACCCTGAGACCCCTTACAGAAACTTTTATGTGGTAGCATCCATTTAGGATATAGTTTTGATGGTATTTACGTTTTAAATTTTTGTGAGGAAAATTGTAGTTTAAATTGCTATCATCACTTGGCATCATAGAGTATCTAAAGGCTCTTAGAGCAGAAGTGAATAAGGAGAATCATAAGAGGAATTGATTAGATTTCATTAGAATAATCTGAAGATTAGGGACTTGCTTTCAAATTTCATCCCTAATCCACTATAAGCAGATTCCAGTGAATCTTTGTGGACCTTGCTGTCCTACAATTCTCTGTTACCCTACTCATCCAGCTCTATACACACGCATGCATATGTACGTCACACACACACACACACACACACTAAACACACGTACAAAAATCCCTATAGGAGGGGTTCCTGTGTGGCTCAGTGGGTTAAAGCCTCTGTCTTTGGCTCAGGTCATGATCTCAGGGTTCTGGGATTGAGCCCTGCTTCGGGCTCTCTACTCAGTGGAGAGCCTGCTTCCTCCTCTCTCTCTCTCTCTGCCTGCCTCACTCCCTGCTTGAGCTCTCTGTCTGTCAAGTAAATAAATATTTTTTTGTAAAAAAGGAAAAAAAATCCCTCTATAAAACCCTGTACAAAAATCTTTGCGATTTAAAAAAAAAGTTTCTTTGACTTTATGTTTTTAGTTTTAGGTTATCCAAGATTTAATAGTCATAATTCAGATTTTTAAAATATAAGAGGAAATCTTCAAAAACGTTTATGTTACTATATTCTTGTAAAACTACATATAAAAATATACAATCCTCTGTGTTCATATGGTCATACAAACATGCACACACATACACATCTTGAACTCTGAGGCAGAGATGGGTTGTTTTATCTTAATTGATCTTATTTTAACATCAACAAGAAAAATACTATACCAAATCTGGGAAAAATAAAACCAGGATTAATAGAGGTAGTCTATTTAAAATAGTTTCTTGTACGTAATCATGTAAAAGAAAAATGTAAAGTCTCTATAAGATACATTTTAAAATAAATTCTAAATGAGATGCCCTCATTGATACGTTCATTGCTGTTCTTCTAAAAGAAGAAAAAACATAATACTTTTTTATGAAATATATTCATCTGATTATTCAATTAATGAGGATAGAATAGAGATGAAATATCCATCAATGTACAATTAGACTGATTTCTAATATTTTTGGAAGAAAAGATAGTCAGATTCTATAAGCTACTTCTTGTTTGTTTGTCTCTTTCTGCTATTTGCTGCAAAAGATAGAAGTCATTTTATTCTATATTGCTTTTTTACTAATTCCACACCAGCATCTTCTATAAATGCAACCCCTCGGGTATATAATACACAATTATGTATTCAGTTGCATCTAGATCACAAAATATACTCCCCTACTTTTCTCATCACTATTATTTTTAGATGAACCAGAGTATTATTTTCAAAATTTCAAATAAGCTTCAAATTCAAATTTCACATTTCAAAATAAGAGCTTGCAAAAGAAGCTCTTAATCTTTGCATCTTTCCATGTTCAACTTTATGATCTCTAAAACAAAAAGGCTTTGAGCCATTTTTGCTAGGCTGTATGGAAAAACCTGTGTAAAAAAGCAGGGAATTATAGATATCATTAAAAAGGTAGATGGGAAAATTAAAGAGTGAATAAAATTTTTAATGCTTTCTGTTGCATATTTCTTTTTATAACTTTGAGCAACTTTGGATATCCATAATGTGCAGTATGTTTGCACAGAAAAAAGTGATGGGTTTATTCCCCATTAAGGTTGTTACCTTAAAGGATTGCTAAACCTTTTTTGTTTCTGGCTTAATAATAAAATAGTCAAGTACTACAATAGACTTTCAGGAGAATTCTTTCCCTTTCAGCCTATTGTTAGTCTTTCCTTTGGGTTCTTGAACCTTTAGTAAGAGCAACAATGAGGCTATGTTAATGTATTATAAATAATGAGAGAATAGGGTGTATTAGTTAAGTGACAAAATAATTTTTTTTTCTTCCTGCTAGTTATCTGCAGAGTAATAAGTAGATTATCCTTTCTTTATAAATCTAGAACTAAAAGCAAATACATGTATAATGAGCCTCCAAAAATAAAATAACAGGGGCGCCTGGCTGGCTCAGTGGGTTAAAGCCTCTGCCTTCGGCTCAGGTCATGATCCCAGGGTCCTGGGATGGAGCCCCGCATCGGGCTCTCTGCTCAGTGCAGAGCCTGCTTCTCTCTCTCTCTCTCTCTCTGCCTGCCTCTCTGCCTACTTGTGTTCTCTGTCTGTCAAATAAATAAATAAAATTTTTTAAAAAATAAAAATAAAATAACAAAATGTCTTTAACACTACACATACCCAATAGTATCTATGACCTTCCATTTTAAGCTTGAGTTTCAGAGACATGCTTCAGATGAAATACTGAATTGTTACTGTCTTTAAAAAAACCCCATAAGATCACTACACTATTATTGTGCAGAAGACTGACATTTTCTTTCACAATGACACTAGAATTACTGACTCAAATAACTGTGGGGCTGTCTGGAACTGCACTTCAAAGCTCCCTTTTCTCATTTTACATCATTTACCAACTGTCTTCATTTTAGGAGTTGGTAATTCAGAAATATTTCCATTGAAATATTCATTGGAATAATTTAGTAGTATTTTCAGGATCTGAAACATTGACAGTAACAAAAGAGAAGTTGTTGGAAACATGTTTTATTTACTATTAAAAGATTTATTTAAGTCTCTTTTTCTATTCTAAGTATGGAGAAGTTGATAATAAATATATATAATCAAGTATTATTAGTACTTATACATATATAAATGATTATAATAGCCATCTTATTTCCAGTAATTTTATAATATCTTGATATTTTCTGAAGAGGGATATGTCAAAGAACAAATACAGCCTTATACTGGAAAACACACAGCTCTGATATGCAACATGTATTTCTAGAGTTCAGGACATCTATTTGAAATGTCAATGAATCTAGAATATCATGATCTGATTTGAAACATATTTTAAAGAGTAATTATGATTCAAATAATCTCTGTTTATCTAGGATCCAAATAATGTAACTACTCTTACTATGGTAGAAGACAGTGTAAAAAGATATTTACAGATTTTTGTCCAAGTCATTTATTCTATTATTTGACAACTATTTTTCATTTGTCACCAAGCTATAGGATAGAATGATCATCAAAAAAATTAAGTCTTGGGGAACCTGGGTGGCTCAGTGGGTTGAAGCCTCTGCCTTTGGCTCAGGTGATGATCCCAGAGTCCTGGGATCGAGCCCCACATCAGGTTCTCTGCTCAGTGGGGGGTCTGCTTCCTCCTCTCTCTCTCTCTGCCTGCCTCTCTGCCTACTTGTGATCTCTAGCTGTCAAATAAATAAATAAATAAAAATCTTAAAAAATAAAATGAAGTCCTTTTCTCAGATTTCATAGTACAATGCAGATAATAATTTTTATCAAGTCTCCATTGACGTACAAGAAAAACTTGGTAGATTAGCCAAAAAATAATCAACCTTCTCCTTAAAAATTGTGCAGCATATGGATATTGTGTTGCAACCTGGTCCAATAACACATAGTGGTTTATTGATTATTTTGAAAGAGCATAAATAATGTTATTCATAAATACCTTATGCAATAATGTTTGAAAAAATTAGATGAGTCATACAATAGTGCAACTGCTTTACAGGTCAGCCTTTCAGATCTTGAAGTCCAAGAAAACCAGATGCACTGAACTGATGCATGTGTTCTCATTCTGAAGATAGACTAAAACCAAAATCCAGGAAAACAAAATATTTACTAATTCATCACAGAAATCAGTTGACAGATACCTAAATATATTAGCATGGCATTTCTGGAAAAGAATAGAAATATTAATAGGTTACTGTCTCCCTCTGAGTCACATTTTTCTTTTGATTCCTCACCTTTAGAGGATGTGTTTTTACAGATGCTAATCTGCCTGACTTTGACTCATGCCTGCCAATTAGTCCCATCATAATATTGCATCTCTCACAGATTTTTATTGTTATTCACTTTTTTCAAAATTTCCTTTATTTAGAGTAATTTAAATTTTCTGAGTCTCTTGCTCTTAAAACTTGAGTATCTTCTAGAAATTAAATTATATCATGCAAAGGGGAATATATAATGTTAATGAATTTAGATATTATTCTACCACTCATTCTTTCTCACTTCCTTATTAAAAATTAGTTGTATTATTTACATTAAATAAAGTGCAAAGATCTAAATTGTTCAGTTTGATGAGTTTTGGCATATATATATACATCTGGGCATACACTTATTTAGGGTGCATTAGTCAGACTTTCCAAAGAAACAGAATGATAAAATACCTAAATATGTATATATAAATATATAAAATAAATTATATATCTATATATTTAAGATTTATTTATGCAGTAAATAGAAAGCAAGCATACGCATGTGCACATGAGTACACATGAGTTGGGGGGGAGGGACAGAGAAAGAGAATCTGCAAGCAGACTCCATCTGAGTGCAGAGGCTAATATGGGGCTCAGACTCACAACCCATGACATCACGATCTGAGGCAAAACCATGAGTCAGATGTTCAACCATCTGAGCCACACAGGCACCCCTACAGGAAGAGATTTATATGAGTGATTTGCACATGCAATTATGAAGACCAAGAAGTCCTAAAATCTGTCATCTGTGAGCTGGAGACTCAGGAAAGCCAGTGGTATAGTTTCAATCTAAACCTGAAGAGCTAAGAACCAGAAAAGCTAAGGGTGGAAGGTACTGGTCTGAATCTGAAAGTACAAGATGGATGCTCTAACTCAAACAGAGAGCAAATTCACCCTTCCTAGGTCCTGTCTTCTCTTCAGACCCTCAAAGGATTGGATTATGTCTGCCTATATTGGTGAGGACAATCTCCTTTATTCAGTTTAAGGATCCAAATGCTAATCTCTTCTGGAAACACTCTCTCAGACATTCTTAGAAATAATGTTTTAACCATTTATCTAAAATTCCTTAACCTAGATAAGTTGACACATAAAATTAACCATCTCTTGGGCAACATATTGGTCATTATCCTGCTTGGGTTTTCTAACCCTAAATTTGTAGTGGGTATCTCTCATTAATTTTTGAAGATTCTCATTTGTTATTTCTTTACTTCTCTGCCCACTTTCTCTCTCATCTCCTTTTCTAGCAACCAAACTACATATGTGCTAGACCATATCATGTTGTACCATTGATTTCAACCATTTTCTTTCTTAGTCTTCTTTTTCTCATTGTTTTTCAGTATGGATATATTTTGTAATTGGCTTTAAGTATTCCCAGTTTTCAGGACACTGTTCTAAAAATTATCAATGAACTTTTTATTTATAATATTGCATTTTAAATTTAACATTCCATTCAATTTTATTTCTTTTATTGTTTTCTTTCTCCATGATGAATTTTTCCATATCTTAATGTATATTGTCCACAATTGTCTGTATGTGTTTAGGATTTTTACTTACGTTAACATCACTTTCTAATAATTTCAGGGAAATCTTTGTGTCTGCTTATACTAACAATTTCTCTTATGACCATGCATCATATTTTCTTATTCATGTATATTGTGAGTCTAGTGCAATATGGTTATTATTATTATTATTTTTAATGACATGCCCTTCCTTGAGCCAGATTACTTGAGTGGGGAGCTGAACCAATTTGATCAGTAGCTGAACAGGATCTGGGCATTTTAGAATGTTTAACTTGATTTCGCTTACAGCTAGGTTCAAATATTTTTAAGAATAAGATAAAAAATTTGCCCTTCTTTGGGACTTGAAGTCTGAGAAAAGATGAGATTCAACAAATCTTTTTTGTTTACAGTTGAGCATCCACTTCCCATACTATAAATCTCTCTGTGCTCTATAGCCTACCTACTGTCAGCTTTCTGTTCAATGGATAATCCTTTTTTCTTTTTAGTCTTGACTTATATTTTCTGTGCCTGCAGACATCACTTTGCTACACTGTGTAAGATGGGTTTTTCTTTGCCTTTCTGTCACCTCCTCATTACAGGAGTAATGAGGAGTGAAAATCCCATCCCTGTGGATTTTACTCCTTTCAACACTGCCAGAAATGAGAAAAACCACAGGTCTCTACTCTCATATGAAAGGCAAACCATTTTATGTTTCTTTACATATTAGTTCTCTGATGATTTCAGGGAAGCTATGATATTTTAACAGGTCTGGCTTGTTGTATTGTTAGTGTAAGCCAACATTCTATTCCAACTACCAACAATACAACAGAGGCAGAAGTCTCTCTGTGTCACAAACACATTTTTGGTTTTGTTGTTGATAGACAATTTATTACAACTTCCATCCAGTTGTCAATAAGATACTTTTCAGCACTATGTCTAAGAGATAATGTTTATATATGGTTACTTAAGCCTTTATTTTATGATGAAAATAACCTAATCTGAACATCTTCAGAAAAAGAAATTCTATGTTATTTTAATAAAGTTAATCAATATTGAATTATCATTGCAATCTACACATTTCTCCCTATCTCAGCTTTATTCTATTTAAGGTCTTTTAACTTATACTAATTTTTCCCATTCTCAAGTACCATTATTAGCTTTATCTTAATTTTGCTTTTTAGAATAGTTTTCTCAAATGATTTACTATTCTGTTTAGGTGTTCTTTGTAAGAGAATATGAACTTTTTTATCCATCTCATTTTAAAGTATCATGAAATTTTCCACGACTTTAATGTAATCTATTTTCTGCTTGATCTCCAGCAAGAAAGAGAGACTGGAGAAGAAGCAAGCTACAGTGTTTTCAGAAATCTTATTTTTATTTTCACTATGACTTATTTTCATTTTAGTAGTTGAATATTTAAGTTAGGAAAACAATAACATGTTTTAAATACCATTTGTCAAACAAACATAGCTAACAAACAAACAAACATGATGTGTGAAAGTGACTGAAAACATACAGTCTTGGATTTTCTCACAACCCTTCAGTGGGTTCATCATTTTCCCTTTTTTAAAATTACAAAATGACCAAAAACTCTCTTTTATTTGTTTATGAAAAATGTTAGATCTATTTTAGTCATCATCCTTCATACCACTATATTATCACAATAACTCTTCATTAAGAAAAGCATTTGCTACTGGTTGGCTTTGTTTTGGAAAATCTTATACTTGGTATTTTTTTTTCCCTTAACTTGGTTTAAATAGCACGTTGTTTTATACTCTGCAATTTGCTGAGGAGGAACCTTTAAAGTACTGAAATATTCATGTTTGTGATCCATTGCAGTCATTCCCTAGTGCTTTCTGGATTTTGCAAGAACAAAACAAAGAGGAGTTATAAAAGTATCAGCAGTATTGGGGCCTTTCAAAATGAACTTTATAAATGGAGTATTTGTGTTTGCCATAGATAAATTACTGAAACTAAACAAACTTGGTAATGTCTGTTACTTTCTAGAACACTTAGAAAAAGAAAAGGTTATGATTTTAATAGTTGTTGCTAGATAACCACATAAATATTGAAGTGCAATGCTTGGGAAAATTATTTCTACTTGTAAGATTCAAAAATTATAATCATTATACCATGTTAAAGAGGAATATCCTTAACAGATTAATAAAACAAGGAAAATCAATATGGAAATCAATAAAAATTGAATTATATATTTTCTTTTCAATTAGTATGCATGGCAAGGAATTTCTTATGTCTGTGGTCAAATATATTTTATGTCAATATGATAAAAAAAAAAAAGTCAAGTTGAGGGATGGTGTCACCAGGATGGCAAAATAGGAGACCCCAGCATCCCTGCCCCATGGACCTCAACAATTGAACAGCTATTCAACAACACAGATATCTCCGAGAGAGCTTAGGATTCCACCTAAGGGACTTCAGCAACTTAATGGAACAACAGCAACAACAACAACAACAAAACTAAGAATAACTGTCAAGTTGGCAAGCACTCCTCTGCTTGTGGTGTCTCCCCACTGCCATGCTTGGGATAGTGGAGGCAGGGTGTGTGTTTCTTTTTCTTTCCTCATTTTTTTTTCTTTCCTCATTTTTTTTTTTTTTAAAGATTTTATTTATTTACTTGAGAGAGAGACAGTGAGAGAGAACATGAGCGAGGAGAAGGTCAGAGAGGGAAGCAGACTCCCCATGGAGCTGGGAGCCCGATGCGGGACTCGATCCCGGGACTCCGGGATCATGACCTGAGCCGAAGGCAGTCGTCCAACCAACTGAGCCACCCAGGCGCCCTTCTTTCCTCATTTTTAACTGCTGCATTATTGAAGCACAAACTGGAACTTGGCACACAGTGGACAGTAAATAATTTTGAAAAATTAATAACCAAACATTTAAGAAGTATTTTTATTATATTTCAAAAAAATAAAAACTTCATTTAAACTAAAAAGGACCAGACATGGAGCAAAATTTAGAATTTATGCTTCTCTTGCTCATTGCTTGAAACTAAAATGTAGGAAAACCATGAATCAAATTTTTCACCTCACAGTGAGCTTAGCTTTTAAATTTGCTAAAATAATACAACTTAATAAATTGGTAAATGTTATAGAAGATATATATTTTCTAATATATACAAAGCATACATAGTTTTCAAAGAACTGAAATGATTATTTTTATCTAAATTAGTATCATAAGAATATGGCTTAAAATGTCTGGTCCCCTTTAGAAATAGATACCATTGCCTTTTTATAAATTATGAAAATTTGCGTCGATGCCTGAGTACAATCTATTTATATACCTTGTTTGGAAGCTAAATTAATTTAATAATTACATTTAAAAATGTAGTGCTAGAAGGGCATCTGGATGGCTCAGTTTGTTAAGCATCTGCCTTTTGCTCAAGTTATGATCTGTCCTGGGATCCAGTGCCACACTGGATCTCCCTCTCTCTCACTCACACACTCTCTCTCTCAAATAAATAAAAATAAAAAAATAAAAGTGCCGTATTAGGGAAATATATAATCTCATTTTCTTTTATCTACTTATAAAATGATTAACTTAGATATTACCCTAAATCATCCCTCAATAAACCTCTATGTGTTTGGGTACATATTTACCAGTAATAGCTCAGATTGTTCCATTGAAATATTCTCAGAACATTAGGCTAGCAAAAACTATAAGCATCTGGAGATATCATTTTCAAACAAATTGTTATGAGATGAAAATAGTAGGAGATGAAAAATGGAGAAGAATCTATATATTGCACAACTTCACACATAAAAGTATTCACAGATTATAAGTGAGGGTCAGGACAGAGGTTTAAATTCCTTACCAATGACATAAGGAAATGATAACAATCAGATTTGAGGCTGTGTTGTTTGTACTATATGATGAATGTAGACTTGTACATAATTCCTCTTTTTTCCAAATCATGAAATCTACTTGTTAATGTCTATAAAATATCTGGGTAATGCCATCTATTGGACTAATAGTAGAACAAAAGATGTAGTGTGTGTGTACTGTAGGGTATGAATATATGTGCCTATGTGTTTGTTGTAAATGTTTAGAAGTGTTCAATCCAAAATATATCATTTCTGTGTTTATGTGGGGATGACAGAAGCCCTTGTAATCGAGTGGGTTATTATCCTTCACTTTTTATTCCCTTCTGTGAGGTAACGTTACCTACTTTGCCATGTTGATGATGGTCTTGACCATGTGACTTGTATTCCTCATTTATGTGTGTTAAAATGATTGTGGTGTAGAAAGAGACACATTGTGTAGAAGAGATATATGCATTCATTACTTCTTTCCTTTTTTCTCTCACTATTTCATCTCTCTGTTCTTCACTTTAATATCAACCTATACTGAAATTCTTCCCCATAGAAACTGTACTCTACTTGCACCTGAGAAGGGATGATGGATATGATTTTCCCTTACCCTTTATAAATTTACCTTTGATGAGGAGAGGGGGCTAGTGGTTGTGGAGAGAAAGTTCCCAATGAATCCATGGGATTATAATGTAAAGCATAGAGATTTATTCAAAGTACAAGAGAGGTATGCAAAATAAAACTATCACTTTCACTTTGTAAAAATGAAGGAAAGTTTCTCAGAACTGATGACATTTTCAGAGATTCCAGTCATTGTCTTCCTGTGTTTGTTACAGTTTCAGTAACAGTAGTATCAAGAAATGCTTATATAATTAATTTTACTTATTTTTCAAATATTTACTAATTTTAAAAACACTTTCTATACCAGACACTGATGTTCAACCTACCACAATACCACAATGAAATAGCAAATTGAAAATGGACCACTTAACTTTCATATAGCCTATTATACTAATTCATTTGTTTTTTTCATTGAGTAGAACTGTCTGAATATTTTCATGGTTGTTAATTCTGTTATCCTTGAAAGTAACTTTAGAATATGAAGGGGAAACTAATTGCTCGTGATGTTTATAAGGATGACAATAAAGTATTCAGCTTATGTCACTAATAATTCTTTTGATCTAGTAGCTACTTAAGAGAAAAAAAAAAGTTTTCTAAAACACCATTGTGATGGTTAAGTGATGGTTTATCCTCCCTAATCTGAAATAGCTAAACAAAGATTAAAAGCTGATATTTACTGGCTTAATTACTAAAAGAAAATAGCATGACCTAACAGATAAATTTTCTAAAGGAATTAAATATTTTGTAAGCTTAACTATTTAAATATTTTTATCAGTTTTCAGTTTTATAAATTGGCTGATTATTTGAGAAGCTCGACCTGGGTATTTTATAAACATGTAAATCACAGGCACCAGCCAGTGAATTAGCCAGAATCAGATATGCCCTCAGACCTTGCAATGTATATCTCATAAAGACACAGATTAGAGCCATCAGGCTCAGTCATTCAAATTCAATGTAAGGATATTATCTATACTCTAGGACATTTATTTTCAATGGCTCTTGAGGTAATTGTGCACATTTATATCAAATTGTTAGGGAAAAGATAGTTATCATGTTTTCATAGTTTTTTTTTAATTAAACTCTGACAATTCTACATTTTTTTTAGCTAAACATTTGACAAGTACATTTTCCATAGGCTAAGGCATTTTATTCTAAATTGAAAAAATTACATTTTTTTCAATATCCAAATATGTGTCAATGACCCTTAAAAGAAAGGAGATTCAAGTGCTTTTGAGAAAAGACTCTTCAGTAGCTTTATATTTATTTACTATGTAAACTCCTTGTAGCATTTGTTTAAAAGATATATGAATTTAGATGAGGAAGGAGAAATAACCAAACTCTGGGGGTAATTGAATACTGGTTTGAAGCTAAACATTCAGAATGTGGGGGCTTTGGACAGCTACATAAAGAAGAATGAAACTGGACCATTCCCTTACACCGTACATGAAGGGATAAACTGTGAATGGATGAAAGACCTCAATGTGAGACAGGAATCCATCAAAATCCTAGAGGAGAACATAGGCAATAACCTCTTTGACATTGGCTACAGTAACTTCTTTCAACACATGTATCCAAAGGCAAGTGAAACAAAAGCAAAGATGAACATTTGGGACTTCATGAAGATTAAAACAGCAAAGGAAAAGTCAATGAAACTAAGAGGCAACCCATGGGATGGGAGAAGATATTTGTAAATGGCATTACAGATAAAGGGCTGATATCCAAGATCTGTAAAGAATTTTTCAAACTCAACACTCAAAAAACTAATAACCTAGTCAAAAAATGGGCAGAAGACATGAACAGATACCTCTCCAAAGAAGACATACAAATGGCTAACAGGCACATGAAAAAATGCTCCATATCACTAGCCAACAGGGAAATAGAAATCAAAATCACAATGAGACACCACCTTAAACCAATTAGAATGGCAAAAATTACAAAACAGGAAACAACAAATGTTGGAGAGAATATGGAGAAAGGGGAACCCTCTTACAATGATGGTGGGAATGCAAGCTGGTATAGCCACTCTGGAAAATGGTATGGAGTTTCCTCAAGATGTTAAGAATAGAGCTACCCTTTGACCCAGCAATTGTACTACTAGATATTTACCCCAAAGATACAGATGTGGTAAAAAGAAGGGACACATGCACCCCAACATTCATAGCAGCAATGTCCACAATAGACAAACTGTGTAAGGAGCCAAGATGCCCTTCAACAGATGAATGGATAAAGGTGTGGTACATATATACAAAGGGATATTATTCAGCCGTTAGAAATGATGAATACCCACCATTTGCATGGACATGGATGGAACTGGAGGGGATTATGTTAAGTGAAGTAAGTCAAGCTGAGAAAGACAATTTATCATATGGTTTCACTCATATGTGGAACATAAGCAATAGCACAGAGGACCATAGGGGAAGGGAGGGAAATCAAAAGGGGGTGAAATCAGTGAGGGAGTTGAATCAGGAGATACTGTGGGCCCCTAGAAACAATCTGAGGGTTTCAGAGGGGAAGAGGGAGCAGGGAGGTGGAAGCAAGGTAATGGATATTGAGAATGGCAGGAGTGGTGACAATCACTGGGTGTTATCCTTAACTAATGAATCACTGATCTCTACATTGAAAGCTAATTGTGTACTATAAAGTAGCTAACTTAACATAATTTAAAAAAATGAGGGAGCTTGAGATTATTTAGGTTTCAAAAGAAGTTTGCCTTATTAAACTCAGTAAACCCCCACAAAAGTCATGGGTATTTTTTCAGTTCCTATGTGTAATTTGGATAAATCCAGAACCTTTAAGGATCCTCGGACTATTTCCTTGAAGCTGAGTTACAGTGTTAGGGTATGGAGTCGACCACCCCTCAATTAGACAGAGAACACTCTCGATAATGCAAGTCACACAGCGAGGTTTATTTCCAGCTAGCTGGGGTCCAAGTATCTGGCCAGCGCAACGGGTTTTGACAAGGACCCCAAGCACTCAAAGCCAAGGGTTTATATAGCATTTTCAAGGCACTTCTTCATAGCTACATACATATCATGTACCCCACTTTGACAGTTTAACTTTGTTTAACCTTTTGCCATTCTGGTGTCACCCTGGCGCCTTCCTGGCAGTTAAGTGAGATTTAGGTTTAGAGGAAATTTAACTTTATTTCTATTTCCTTTTGCCTCAGCCTCCTTCCGTTTTATGGTGCAACCTTAGGCCTTGAGGAACTGAGCGCTTTGTCTCTGGAAATTGGGCCATTGAAGAGATAGCCCTTTTTGTTGTAAATCACCAGGACATTTGCAAACCAAGGGAGATTTCTGTCTTGCAGGATTGTGATCTCTGCAAGTTAACTATTTGTTTTTCTTTAACATTTGGTCCCTATGGCTCCATCCTCTAACCTCCCTGGTGGTATATGATAAAATTGTTTTTTCAGGTTTTAGCTACTTTCTCTTATCTCAAGTTATGTGGGCCCTGTGGGCTGGTTAGGATGCTCAGTAAAATGGCTTCCCTGCCTTCAGGATGGCCATTCTGATGCTAACCCACTCTTAAAGTGCAAGGTGCCAGCTTTTGCTTTGCCAAGATGGCTGTACTTATGTCAGGGCTGGACTTGAGGTGGGTACAGCCTTGTTTTTCTTGGCCTTCACACCTGGAGCTGGTTTCTGAGACTTGTTTTTAAGTCCCCTGGGGGAGGGAGCAGGGACAGTAAAATAGGTCCTTACAATAGGAACTAGCATGGATGGTAATAAAGCAAAATTAGAAGTCTTTGTATCTCTCTTTTTAATCAAATAACAAATCAAACATAATACAATTCTCCATGAGTATTTAGAATATAAAAGGGTTGTAGATATGTTGACTGCTATTTTAAGGGCCTATTTAGCCAGAGCAGCCCCACCTTGGTTGAACAGCCATTTTGTTGTTTATGCAGTAAAACTTAAACTGACCCTGCCCCCCTACCCTCCCCACCCAGGGAAACCAGTCCCAGGTAACAAAGCCCAAATACAAGGGTGGGTCAGGTCAGGTGGAGATAACGGCCAGAATGCAGGGATGAGTTGGGTCAGGTGGAGACGTCCAATCAGTAAAGTGCACATACTGTCTCCCTAGCTACCAAGGAGTGTGGGCCCTGCCCTTTGGGCGTCAATCCTGACCAAGGTGATAGGCTAGTTCAAATAGCTACTATGGGGTGAATTGTAATTCAATTGGCCACCTGTGTGTGACCTAGCATGACTGTGCATCTTTCTCTGTGTGTTGCAATCTCATTGGCCACCTGTGTGTGGCCAGGCCCAACCACATGGTTTTTGTTCTATAAAATTTAGTCTGTGAGTCAGGGAGGGGTCGCCCTCTCTATAAGGGGTGGCCCTGACTGGTCTGTTTGATGGTTGGTTTGATTCTTGATGCTTGGCATGAAATAAAGCTTTGCTTGACCTTCATTTTGTATCAGTCTTGCTCCTCTGACCATGGACCCATTATTGGGGGACCCAAAATTGGGAACCCAACCGCTATTGCATTTCCATATTTTTTATGGACTTGTGTAATAGACTGGTGAGTCTAGGACCATGGCAATGATCATAAGACTAGTCATATGTGACTTCAATTGTTGCTTTTGTTATAGACACAATTTCTTTATATCAGATTAAACACTGCCTTTGCTTGCAGCTTCCTATTATATGGCAAGGAAAACATATAAACTTACAGTCTTTCTTAGATGTGTTTCTCTTCTCATGCTGTGCCACAAAATATCCTTGGGGACTTTGATTCCTCATGATCCCACACGATATAATACCAATCCACTACATTAATGACATCACACTGGGGGAGAAGGAATAATGCATGACTTCCTTTTTCAGCAAGTTCTGAGGTAATTTTTTCCTTAGATTCATTTCTTATTCTCCTTGTTCTCCCTGTTTTGCAAAGTGGTCAAGCACTGTAGGGTGCATTTGCAGTCTCCCTCAGCAGTTAATTTGCTCCTGGTTTCAGCCTTGGGGAAAATGCGGCATCATGTCCTATCTACCTACCTCTGAATATAGATACAACTGTAGCAGGAAATACCCAAGCATTCTGATAGTGTCTGTGCAAGTACTTTATCTTTAAACTTTCCTGCTTTATGATTTTCTCCAAATCCACAAAAGCTCACTCAGCAATGAGCTGGCTAGGAGGGCCCAGAATTACAAAAGAAACAATGCCACTGGAGTCATCACCAGGTCAGCAGAGGAGAGGAGGCAGAAAGTTCCTCAGATAAGGATCCCACCTTCCATTTTTAGGAGCAGCAGGTACGTCTGAGGTACATTTACATAATTGCTTTAAGGCTTCCAGATAGGAGTCATTCCTAATAGTGAGTTTTCATTTTGTTTTGTTTTATTGTGGGTGTTTGTTGTTTTTCTGTTTTTTTGTTTTTTGTTTTTTGGTTTTTTTTTTTTTGGTTGAGCTGCTATCTCCTTAACTCCCTGTTTTCTTTTCTCATTCTTGCTTCCTTGGATGATCTTCCAAAGATCATGTAAATTGCATGTAAATCTTTGTATCACACATTGATTTCTGATACCTTAGATTAAGTGTGACTTTTAAACCTTTATATTTCCTAATGTGAAGATTCAAAGCTATAAAATCCCTCTAAGTAACCCTTGAGCTGCATCTCAGATGAAGGAGGGGAGGTGAAGTGTGGTATTTTTATGATTCTATTCTAGGTTATTTTAATGTCCGTTATGATTTTTCTTTGATGAAAAAGAAGTATGCTTGTAAGTTTTTGAATGTATTTCTCCTAGTTATTATTTACTTACCGAGTCAACTCTTGGTTGTATTGTGGTTAGGTAATATAGACGGGACAATATTCATCACTTTGATTTTTTGTACCAAATTTGTACAGTTTAAAATATGCATAATTTTAATATATTTCCATATGTACTTCTTAAAAATGTATATTCTTCTTTAATGTAGGTTGCACGTGTTATGATACGTGCAAAAAAAAAGATAGATCTTTTTTTAAAGATATTTATTTATTTATTTATTTGACAGAGAAAGACCACAAGTAGGCAGAGAGGCAGACAGAGAGAGAGAGAGGGAAGTGCCCCCCCACTGAGCAGAGAGCCCGAAGCAGGACTTGATTCCAGGACCCTGGAATCATGACCTGAGCCAAAGACAGAGGCTTTAACCCCCTGAGCCACCCAGGCACCCTCATAATATAGATCTATTAAATCAACCTTGTTTATTGTTGCTTTTCAAATTTTTGCATAATTAACTATTTTGTGGCCTGTTTTACTGATTTCTGAAAGAGATATATTAAAATGTTCACTATGCTGGCAGATATTTGTAATTCTGTTTATATTGTGTAATTTTGTTCTTTATAATTTTGAAACTATATCATTACATTTATATCAGGGTAGAATTGTCACATATTCCTAACTTATTGAACAATTCAATTATTAAAGAGTCACTGCCTTTACTTTATACATTTTTTCCTTAAAATTTTTGTCCAATTATTAGTGGAGCAACCACAATGTTTTGTTCTGACCCTTGTATGGTATATCTCAATTTCTTATACCTTGTGTTAGATATTGGTTTCTTATAAACATTGTGTGTGTGTGTTTTAATTTCAAGCATGTCTCACCATCTTCCCCTCTTAATTTGGAAGTTTATTTACATGCATTTACTGTGATTATGGATGAATTAAGATGTGTTTCTACTGTTTCATTGTGTGCAGCTAAATATTTCCCTTCTTTTGTTGAGAATTATCTTTTTACATAGGGTCTTATATATACTATTTTAATGATAAGCTATTTTAACTTTGTGTTATAGAGAGTATTAGCTAAACTTCTATAAAATTTGACTTAGAATATTCTGGTTCGTTGTCTGTTTTGATTTGGCTTTTTAAAATAGAGCTTTTGTTTTGTTTTGCTTTCTGTAATGGTTATATGGAATGAGGGCAGTTTGGATATGTTGGAGCTGTGTTTCATAAGATTATTCTAAAATCTTGACACCTTCCTTCTTGTTGCTCTGCCAACCCAAGGTAATTATTTGTGTGCATGATCAGGCATGTTTCAGCTCCGCATACATTTTTTTCCTGTAGGAAAAAGGGGAGAGAGTATGTCCAGATAAACACTTTCCATTAACCTAGTGATATGGTGTGATTTTAATCCTCATGGTTATACCTAACTGCAAGGAAGACTGAGAATCATGATTTGTATTTGTTATTTCAAGTTCATTTTTTTTATTCCCATTGAAATAAGAAAAAAAGATATTTTAGTCAACAGATAGCACTCTGACAAAAATGTGTACGAATTGAAGGGCACATGGGTGGCTTGGTTGGATGACTACTTTTGGCTCAGGTTATTATCCTGGAGTCCCAGGATCTAGTCCCACATCAGGGTCCCTGCTTGGCAGGCAGTCAGCTTCTCCCTCTGACCCTCCCTTTTCTCATATTCTCTCTTTCTCTCATTCTCTGTCTCTCAAATAAATAAATAAAATATTTTTTAAAAAGTGCATGAATTGGTACTGTTATATCTATAGTAATATGAATTGATACTGTCGTTTTTCTCTGGGAACACAAAGATCTTAGTTAATTACTATCACCCTCATCTAAATAAACATTACTTTAAATACAGATTTTAGGTTTACTCTGGTATTTTTAACAGGAATAATTTATTACTATATTATTTGAAACAATAAACTCTTTGCTTAATGCCTCCAACATTTTTACCAATACATTTGTTCCACATTCCTCCATATTCCTTTTTACATCATAGACATTCCATCTGAAATAATTTTCTTTCTGTCTGAAGCACATCCTTTTGAATCATTTAGTTCAAAATTTCTTTAGAGTACTTTACTTTTGGTACTTTTACATAAAGTCTTATGTCTTAAAGTTCTCTTTTTTTGTTTGAAAATGAATTCATTTTTTCATCATAATTGACTGTTTTATTTTGCATTTTTATTAGTTATTCAGTTACTTATCAGCATCTCAATGTGACATCTATATTCTGTCTTCCATTATTGCTTCCTTCCGTTTGTTGCTTTTGAGAACACAGCTATGTTCTTTAGTGTTCTGAATTAAACTAGAATGTATCCAGGTCTGTGTGTGCACCTGATTACTTGTGTATGTGTGTGTGTTGTTTATTCTAATGGTAATTCATTAGATTTTCTTTTCATTACTGACCTTTAAACTTATATTTTAACATCTCATTTTCTCTTTGTCCCATATTCTGCATAGTTTCTACAGTTTTAACCTTAGCTCACTAATTATATCTTCTGATGTGCAAAATCTTCAGTTAATTTTAATTAGTTATTGCATATTTTATTTCTGGAAGTTTTGTTTGTGTTTTCTTACAGTTTTGATTCCTAATTTATATATTTTAACTTCTTGTTCCTTCTTAAATGTACAAAACATTGTCATTTTTTGTTTTCTCACTAATAACTCTAGTTTCTGAAAGTATCAATGCCATCTTATATGTCCCACTTTTTCTTTTTTCCTAATGATTTTTATTCTTGTGGCCTTGATTTCTTGGGAGATTGAGAACTTATTTTTATGAAAATTTTCCTGTAGTAATTTATTGAAGGTTGAGTAGAATTTTAGTTTCTGTGGGTGAGAAGTGTGTTTACTTTTGCCACTTATTTTGAGATGGGAATGCTACCAACACAAAACCAAATAAAATTAAATATTCTAGATAGATATTTTGGAGTCTCACACCCACTCTGAAAAACTGAAAAATATGTGAAATCTGGTTTTTTGTTCATCAGTTCTTAGCAGAAATGTTGTTTGTTTGTTGCTTTTAATTTTTATTCCTGGCCCACCCCCTCAGTGCTAAAGATAATACAAGAATTTTTGTGGTTACCTTATTCAGAGGTTTTTGTCTTTTTGCTTGTTTGTTTGTTTGTTTTCATTATTGGTTTCTACATTGACGGATTAGAGAGTTGAAAGACAGGCTTTTGTTGTGGTATTTTATTCTACTACCCACTTGAGAAGATTATGTTTACTCTTTTTTATCTTATAGTGTTCACCAATTACAGCAGAAATTTATGGTCTTTAGAGGTGACAGATATTCTCAGTTTAAAAACTAGCTTTTGGATTATATTACATGAAATTTTCTTAATTTTATTTCATTTCATTTTGAGATTAACTGATTCTTTATTTTCATCTCAGTTTATCAGTGTCCTTAAAATCATGTTCATGTATACTCACATACATGTTAGTTTCTTTATTTTATGATCTGGTAGAGAGTTTTAAAATGATAATGTACAAGATGAAGTAATGACCTATCTGTTGAAGCAACTCTGAGTAGAAGAAATGAAATATTTACTCCAAAAGGAAAAGGGGCAGAATTAGCTTTGTGTCTACATGGTTAATTTCTAGTAAGAGAAATACAGTTCATTTATAACAGTATGAGAAAATGTAAAACTTATGGGCACAAATGCCAACAGTTTTTTTTAGAGAATTGTTTATACTCCACATATTTATTTCTCAAGTTTGTAAACTCACTTCTCAGCTTTGAAATCTGATTGTATCTAGTATAAAAGATATATCACAATATTACAGATGAACTAACTCTTAATAAATTACATATAATACTTTTCCTTCTTCTTCTGGTTGGTATTTCAGATAAATTAGATACAACAACCTGAAAATTTCTCTTGTCTTTGTTGCCAATTACTCAGAATTTGTTTTTCTATAGATCACTATTCTCATATATTTTTTGCTAATTTCCTCCACTAGTCTGTTAAAAGTTTCTTTTCGTTAAGACTCACTCTGGAATTATCTTTGACATATTTCCCCTGCCCACTCTCTTTTTTCCTGGATTCCAAAATCCTTTTAGGCGATTTCTATTATACCCATACTGATCATTCACACAACTATTTATTTCCAGCTGAGTGTCGAATGAATTTTAAATTGCTGTGGGTACAGAATATTCATTTAAAAAGTAAAGTCATATTATTTTATTAGATGAAATTTGAGATGAATAAAATCTTGCTTTTTAATAGAACAATTTTATTATATTAAAATGTTGTTTTTGTATATATGAATTAAGGTCATCTAATTATAAAATTCTACTTATTCAACACAATATTCAATTTAGTATAATTGTTTTTCTAGACAATGAGCGTCTAAGGCTGTTAGAATTTTTAACCTCACTTTTAATTTTGTCATTTTTCAGATTTTATACACAGCAGAAATCTTTTAAAACCTTAGAAATGTTGAAAAATTACCTAATTCAAGGTTCCCAAACATGCTTTATAATTTTACAACATAGTCTCCATTTCAGGAATGTTTAAAAATTTGTCTTTTTTACAAGCTATAACCCAGAGAGAAAGATCATTATCCTAACACACAAAATGTGCAATTTCCATTATAAGAGAAGATCTTTCAGTGTTTATCTTTGTTGAAGTAATACTCTTCCTGATCTGTGTAAGTAAGGAAAAAATAGTATAAAATTTATGTTTTGGCCTTTTAAAATCTCAGATTTCTTCTCCTTGATATGTTTTTGGTAGAATGGTTCTGTATGAACTTTTAAATCAATAAAGTCAATATCAGATTGTAAGGACACAATGTATTTTTCAGTAGAAAGTATATTAGAGAATATTCTAGAAAAAAATGGAAGTGAGAGTCAAAGTAAGTTTTCTTCAAGTACTATGTAAATAAACAATTTTTGCCCTGGATTTTCCAGAAATTTTGTTTTATAACTCTGGAAAATGAAGATTAGGACAATGCATCCTATTTCTTTTGTATTTACATTTTAAGGATGTAATTTTAAATTAAAGTAAGCAAACATTAAATGTAGTGCTCCAAAATGCTCCATGTATTTAACAGTGTTTGATGCCCACCTAACTTGTCTCTGATTCCACCCTTCTTTACCTAATAATAGGACATTTAGAGGACTGATCAAATTACTGAAAGTATACCTCTTAGCAACCCTCTTAAGTTGGACTGAGATTTAAATAATAAATCATAGATTATATATATATAATATATATATTGCAATATATATAATATATGTTGCAATAAAGATTGCAATATAAGCTTTAATATACATGAGAGGCAGATATATTAAATATAAATATTAAATTATATATTATATTAATATAAATTATATATTAAATTATATATTATAATATATAATAATTATATATTAATAATATATTAATTATATTTAATTATATATATTATGTATTATATATTATATAATTATATGATATGATTATGTATTATGATTATATATTAATTATATATTATATATTATAATTAATTATATATTACATATTATAATTATATATTATATATTATATATTATGATTATATATTATTATATATAATTAATTATATAATTAATTATATATAATAATATATAATTATATATTAATAGAATTTAATTATATATTAAATTTCGGGGTCCTTTGAGAACAAGAAGGTTATTATGAGGAGAAATTATTTATAATATATCCCACAATATAAATAAGCTTTTTAACTCTTTTATTGAATTATAGTTACTACAAAAGACTTACAAGGTTCAGCCTTATCTTCTTCATTACCAAGTTGCATAGTGAAACATTAAACTCCAGAGTATTATTTATTTTTTTATTTTATTTTTTTTTTTTTAAAGATTTTATTTATTTATTTGACAGAGAGAAATCACATGTAGATGGAGAGGCAGGCAGAGAGAGAGAGAGGGAAGCAGGCTCTCCGCTGAGCAGAGAGCCCGATGCGGGACTCGATCCCAGGACCCTGAGATCATGACCTGAGCCGAAGGCAGCGGCTTAACCCACTGAGCCACCCAGGCGCCCCTCCAGAGTATTATTTAAAGTTGCTCAAGGTTTGCACCAAGAAAGTGGTAGAATTTATTGGAAATTCATATTTTCTTTTATCAATCATTATTTGAAGAATGAGATTGATGTAACTTGTTTATTTCACATAGACAGAAGCTTCTTGTAGGAACAAAAAGAGGAACACAGGCAATATATATTCCAAATATTTTTAATTATGGCGGGGTTTGCAAAAACAAAAACAAAAACAAACAAACAAAAGGCCTAAGCATAAGAATAATGAAAATATTTTTTACCAGTACAAGGACAGAGTATGGAGATTCTTCATAAGAACTGTTAATTTCAAAAACTTGTTATTTCAAATGTATTAATGATAGCATTGCTGAAAGAGAGAAGATAGATAGATAGATAGAGAGATACACACACACACATATATATATATATTTCACAAATTATATTGAGATAGATAGATAGATAGATAGATAGATATGACCTGAGCTGAAAATTAGAGCCTGCTGCTTAACCAAATGTGCCACTCAGGGACCCCTCATTTCTCAGTTCTTACCTCAGTTAACCTCTCAGCATCATTTGTCATGGTCCTTCAGTCTCTCCTTCTATATTTGTTTACTGGTTTCCAGAACTGTATACTTTCTAATGTTCTTTATCTCATCAATTTCCCTTATCAGGCTTTATTGTTAGATACTTCTGTTTTGCCAGACCACTTAACACTGATGCCTTGGGGCTCAAGCCAGATACCACCTCTCAACTTCAGAAACATGCCTGTATACCTAGTTGACATTATTTTTGGATGTCTAGTACATATATAGAAATGTATATGCCTAAAGCCAACTTTATGATTGTCCCACCATCATACTTATTCATACTATATTCTTCACAACTTCAGTTCATAGCAATTCTATGTTGTTTTTACCTTCACCTAAAACTTTGAGTCTTGCTTAAATCTTTTTTGGTCTTAAGCCTACAAACAACACATCACATATTCTGTCTTCAGACTATGTATTGAATCTCCACACTTCTCATTCACCATTATCACCTTGGTCTTTCTAACAGCAATAGCCAAAAGATATTTTTTAGTTACAGAAATATCCTATATTTGTTCTGTCTATAGTACAGTTACTACCCACATGTGGCTATTGGGGACTTAGAATCTGATAGTACCACCAAGAAACCTAATTTTTAATTTCATTTTATTTG
>NC_081571.1:62003439-62219980 GCF_022355385.1 Mustela nigripes
AATTTCATTTATTTAATTTTAAATTTAAAATTTCATTTTATTTAAATTTCATTTATTTAATTTTAAATTTAAAATTTCATTTTATTTAAATTTTTAATTTCATTTTATATTTTATTTAAATTGGTTTAAATTTAAATAGACATATTTGTCTAATGGCTACTGCATTATACAAGGTTATTTCTTTACCTTTGAGGTGGAAATCATTCACTCACATCAAATGTTCACTTGGACAATTTCAGTAACTTTAGTGAATAGTGAAACCATGACCATGAATCAGTTTTAGGACATTTTCATCCCCTAAGAAGATCTGTAATGCCTATGTAGACTCAGGCTCCATTTCCAGTCTAGTCTCAGGAAACTACTGATCTAATTTTTGTCTAAGTTTGACTTTTCTGGACAATTCATATAATGTGGTATCATATCATATGGAGTCATGCACCTAACCTGTTTCATTTCATGTAACGTTTTTGAGGTTCTTCCATGAAGTATCATGCATTAGTAGCTCATCCTTTTTTATTGTTAATTAGATTTCCATTGTATGGATATACCACAGTTTGCATATCCATTTACCAATTAATGAAAATTTAGGCTGTTTCTATTCTTTGGGCAATATGGATAATATTTCTGTAGACATTCATAAACAAGACTATGTGCACATATGTTTATATTCCTCTGATGTTTATCACTAGAATTGGGATTTCTGAGTTGTATGGTAGTTTTATGCTTCATTCTTCACAAAACTGATTTTTTGCAAAGTGGCTATACCATTTTACATTCTCACCAGCAATGTATGAGGCTTCCCATTTCTTTATATCCTAATAGTCATTCTACTAGGTAGAAAATGGTCTCTTATTCTAGTTTTTTGGTTTGCATTTCCCTGTTGACTCATGATGTTGAGTATCTTTTCATGTCCGCATTAACCATTTGTGTATCTTCATCAGTAAAATGTTTCTTCATATCTTTTGTCCACTTACTTATTTATCTATTTACTTTTAAAGATTTTATTTATTTATTTGAGAGGGAGCATGTACATGCAAGAGAGCAACTGAGCATGAGTGGGGGTGGGTGGGCACTGGGGGGAGGCAGAAGGAGAGGGAGAAGCAGACTCTACCACTGAAAGAGAACCAGATGTGAGGCTTGGTCTCAGGGCCCCAAGATCATGAACTGAGCCAAAGACAGACACTGAACCGACTGAGCAACCTAGGCACCACGTTTTCTTTTATCCTACTATTTATCTTATTATTGATGTATAAATGATTTTTATTAGATATGTGTTTTATAAGTATTTTCTCTTAGTCTATTTTTTGTTTGTTTGTTTGTTTCTCATTTCACCTTCTTAGTGAGACCTTCTCTGGCCATGACATTTGCAATTGCAATCTGCCTACAACTAGCTATACCTGTTTGCTTTCCCATTTTTTTTTTAAGATTTTATTTATTTATTTGACAGACAGAGATCACAAGAAGGCAGAAAGGCAGGCAGAGAGAGAGAGAGAGAGAGGAGGAAGCAGCCTCCCTGCTAAGCAGAGAGCCCAATGTGGGGCTTCATCCCAGGATCCCAGGTAGAGGCTTTAACCCACTGAGCCACTCAGGTGCCCTGCTTTCCCATTTTTTATTCCTATTTTCTGTTGTCATCATGGTTTAGGTTTTACTTATTTAGTGTAATGTCTTTAACTCCTCCCTAGAATGTAAGTTCTATGAGGAAGACAAAACATATTTTTGTTTTCTTTCTTTCTTTTTTGGTCACTACTTTGTATTTAACATATGTATATGTTTATATATATACATATATATAATTATTGACAATGTAATTAATGACAATATAACTGTCATTTGAAGAAAGGGATACTTCGAGAAATTCATGCAAACTAAATGCCCTTAAGATAATGGTTATGCCTTTTTTTGTATTATGAAATAATAATTTCAGGTTTTCATTGAAGGTTCCATATACTTCCTTCCAAAAGACTAGCTATTGATTATTATAACTAAAACATATAATATCAAATTATTAAGTTCGATGTATTCATCAAAATTTAAAATTTGAAGCAATGCACAAGGATGTATCCTTTAAACCATTTATTTGTAAAATTATTTCAGCAGTCCAAGTAATTTTATTACTACTTGTCTTATAAATTCTCTTATTATATACAGATAAAAAATTGATCAGTATTCAGTAATGTACAAAACACTTATAACCTCTTGCCAAGCTTTGGAAAATTAGTATTATTGTCTTGTTCTTATCTTGCAGGTAGTTCTACAACTAAATCAATCTTGAGTTTGTTTTTAGCTTCCTGCCTGCTTAGGTTTAGAACCAATCTATTATGAGTTGTCTGAGGTTCTTTTCTGGATCTTAAAGTAATCTCATCCCTAATGCTTTCATACAGTAGCTATTTAATCTTCCTCATAGAGTAAGCAGAATAGCCTTTTACTTCACTTTTTGAATAAAATGTTTCTTGGCTAAGAATTCCAAGTGAGAGAAAAACTGGGCTTTTTTTTTCCAGGAATACCTGATGTATACTTAATGAATCCAGCTTATATATAAATTAAAAATTTTTTGAATTGCTACTTTTTAAAAAAAATTCATAAAAATCTATATGTTTTAATATTTGTTAACAAAAAAAATAAGAGAAATAATTGCCATTTCCTCTATGGACAGTAGAAGGAAGTAAGAGGATTTTTGTTGTTTAATTGATCTCTTTTTACTGCTGAAAAATGTGAAAAGGTCACTTTGAAGTATTATGTGTCAATTCTTGTGCCTAAAAAATGACAATGACAATAATATCCAGCTCACATATTATTGAGAAAATAAATAAGTAATGTATACTTGGTGTGTTATAAATTCTAAATTATTGAGCAAATACATTTTGTATATTTCAAAACACTTATTAGAAAATTTTGAGACCCATAGATTATTACTCATTTTTAAAATCAATTCATATTTGCAAATGGACATGGAATGATCGTAAAGCAGCACAAAGTTTTATGAAGATCATTTATTTTTTCAATACTAGTGTTTGGTATATATAGTAGAGGAGAGAAAGACAGAAAAAGAGAAACAGAGACGGAGGAACTTTATTAACTTATTTGATGATAATCAAAATATTTAAATGAAAGCAACATTTTATAACAGAGTAATACATTGATTTTTTTTCCTCACACGTTTTGCTTAACCTCAGAATACATTTTATTTAATTTGTATTCTTAAATGTCATCATAAAGTTTAAGCTCACTACATTACTTATGATACCATTTTTACCTTCGTCAGAAACACATGCACACACACAGAAGTATGATGAAATCGAGTTAAGAGTTTATGTAAATTTGTATGCAGTATTTCAGAATTATTTCTGTTGATTTTACCAAGTTGCAAATGTAATTTCTCCAGGTTGGCATATATAGATAAGATTAATAATTTGAGACTTGCTTCTAGAAAAAATATCCACATCTAACCGTTAAGTAACAAAAATATGTATATTCTTCTCCCCTAAGTTTCTTTATCCTTTATGTAATATGTGTTTAACATATATTTATGCATTATACTTCACATGTAGTACGTGAAAACATTTTATTTGGCACAGCATAGGGAATATAGTCAATAGAATTATAATAGTATTGTGTGTGACAGACAGTAGCTATACTTGTGGTGGGCATAGCAATAAGTTATGGAGTTGTCTAATCACTATGTGGTACACCTAAAGTAATGTAACAGTATGTGTTAACTATATTCAAATTTTTAAAAAACCATACTTTATCTAGTAAAAATTTTACTAAAATAGCCTACATATCATAAAGTGGAAGTAACATTTTTTTTCAATTTGTGAAAACTGTCATTTTAAGGAAATTTCAAGTAGGTAACACATGTTTTATGGATATGCAAATTTACTATCTTAAAATTCAGTTTTCTTGCTAATTAATTTTAAATCATCTTTTTTTCTGTGATATTATAGATAAATTTATGATACAAATCAATCAGTCCCCAAGTCCATAGCCTGCAATATACTTTGTGATTAGCATTTATTATTTGAAATTGATCATCAGTTAAAATATAATAAAAGCATTTTGATAATATTTATTCAAAAGTTAAAGAATCACCTAACTAATTTTCTTTTTCTTTTTTTTTTAAGATTTTATTTATTTATTTGACAGAGAGAAATCACAAGTAGGCAGAGAGAGAGAGGAGGAAGCAGGCTCCCTGCTGAGCAGAGAGCCCGATGCGGGACTCGATCCCAGGACCCTGAGATCATGACCTGAGCTGAAGGCAGCGGCTTAACCACTGAGCCACCCAGGCACCCCACCTAACTAATTTTCTTGAAACTGAGTATTAAAGTACAAAAAATACTATCTTAGTTTAAAATGTCTACTAAAACTTAGAACTTAAAGAGTATGAATTATAACTGATCAAAACAGCCTGCTACCATTTATTTCAATTAAGATTATTGTCCATTAGTCTGCATTTTTTTTTTTTTGAAGATTTATTTACTTGCTTGAGAGAGAGAGAGGGAGACAGAGTGAGAGCAGAGGGAGGGACAAAGGAAGAGGGAGAAGCAGTCCTAAGTAGGCTCCATACTCAGTGTGAATCTGATGTGGAGTTCAATCTCACAACCCTGAGACCATGACCTGAGCCAAAATAGAGTCATATGCTTAATCCATTGCACTACCCAGGTACCCCATAAACCAGCATAATTAAAAAGCATAAGGTAAGATCCCCTTTCTTTAAATAATTCACAGTGTTCGCAAAGAAAATCATTTTGTGAAATTAGCTCATGCAGCATTCTCTTGATAACACATCTCCCAATTAAAATTGTTGAATAGATTTCTTAAACAATGAATATATGCCACTATATTATAGTCATGACTCTATTTTGGCTCAGGTAGTGATCTCTTTTGTGAATGTTTATTTTACCAACATACTTATTGGATGTGTTTTTCAAAAACTAATGTCACAAAATATTTCAAAGTGTATTTAAAAATATTTACATATATATCTGGCATATATAATAAAGTATTCTAACTCATAAACCATACTATTAATGAATCACTACATTCTAATCATTTCTCAAAAAAGACATTTTATTATCCAACATTAAATAAAATAAAATACTGTATTATGGTAATTACAAAAATATTTAATGGAAATACATTCTTAAGTCAGTATTATTTTTATTCATAGAGAATTTCAAAAAAATGTAATTCTATCTGTAAGACTATGTTCAAAATAGAAAATTACCTGTTACATGCCGAAAGACAGCAACATTTTTAAAAACTGATTTCCAGCTGAAAATGATTTGAGATCATCTTTAGAGGGCAGCACCTAACTAGGGAAAGAGGTATTTCAGGTCTAGGCAGGAGTTTGAGTGTATGTTTGAAATGTAAAATCTGACAGTTAAAAATTGATAGGATATTAAATATCACTTATTGCAATTTCATTACTGGAAGAGGGGAAATAGTAGCATGATAGTAATGCAAACTTATAGTACAGTTGAAAAATGTACTTTATTAAAGTCATCAGTTGTTAAAGACATATTTTTTTTTGTCAGTTAGTACCGAAGTTACATGGAACAAATTTTCCTTACTCCTGATGACAGTACAGAGCAATAGCAAACAATATTTTAAAAAAATATGTTTTATAAGATTTGTTCACAATGTAAAAATTAAAAAGAAAGTACAAATAGAGAAGTAAAATAAATGAGGCTCTGTGCATTTTTATAGTCAAATGAAACCAAAATTTAATTTAATTTAAAATTTAACATATTTTATTAAGTTTTTATGTAAATTCCAGTTATTTAACATATGGTGGACCATTAGTTTCAGGTGTACAATGTAGTGATTCAACACTTCCATACTCATCACATTAAGTGCCCTCCTTAATGCCCATTGCTTGTTTCACTCATCTTCCTACCCACCTCCTCTCTAGTAACCATCAGTTTTTCTTTTTTTTTTTAATTTTTTATTTCTTTTCAGTGTAACAGCATTCATTGTTTTTGCACCAGACCCAGTGCTCCATGCAATCCGTGCCCTCCCTAATACCCACCATCAGAATCCTAGAGGAGAACATAGGCAGGAACCTCTTCGATATCAGCCACAGCAACTTCTTTCAAGATGTGTCTCCAAAGGCAAAGGAAACAAAAGTGAAAATGAACTTTTGGGACATCAGTTGTTTTCTATAGTTAAGAGTCTATTTCTTGTTTTGTCTCTCTCCTTCTCTCTTTTTTTTCCCTTTGCTTATTTGTTTTGCTTCTTCAATTCCACATATGAGGGAAGTCATGGTATTTGTCTTTCTCTGACTGATTTGTTTCACTTAGCATCATACTCTCTAGTCTCATACATGTGGTTGTAAATGACAACATCTCATTTTTTTTTTAAAGATTTTTAAAATTTATTTTAGGGAGAGAGAGAGGAGGGAAAAGGCAGAAGAAGAGAGAAACTCAAGCAGACTTGGTGCTGAGACTGATGCGGGGCTTGATATTAATACCTTGAGATTATTAAAAAATAAAATAAAATAAAGACCCTGAGATGGTGACATGAGCCAAAGTCAAGTTGGATACTCAACCAACTGTGCCACCCAGTCCCCCAAGATTTCATTCTTTTTTATGGCTGAGTAATAATTCAGTGTGTGTGTGTGTGTGTGTGTGTGTGTGTGTGTGTGTATTCCACATCTTCTTTCTCCATTCATCTCTTGATGGATGCTTGGGTTATTTCCATAGTTTGGCTATTGTATATAGCTATAAATAGCTATAAACATTGGGATGCATATCTCTCTTTGAATTAACATTTTTGTTTTCTTTGTATAAATACTTAATAGTGCAATTGTTAATCATAGGGTAGCTCTATTTTCAACTTTCTGAGGAACCTCCACACTGTTTTCCAGAGTGAGAACACAAACTGGTGCAACCACTCTGGAAAACTCTATGGAGTTTCCTCAGAAAGAAAGAGAAGTTAGAATTTTAAAACATAGGCCAGAAAACATTTTATTCCATATTATTTGCATCAAAAATAGAAAATAGGAATGACTATTAAAAATTATATGGTGAAATATTTAGAATAATTACTTTATTAAGTATACCCATATTCATAAAGCAAGTGTTCCGTCATTTATGATTATATATGGGAAAAATCCTATCTGCACACAATTACTATTTCTGGAAATCTTCGGTATAACTACCTTCTTAACTTTTCTATGTTCAATGACAATCCTTCTGTAAAGTTTGCTAACTATTAAAAACAAACTTAGATGTTCCAAGAATTGTATAAATTGAACCCTAGTTATTTTAGCATGTCATATTAGGGAATGATGCTTATTGTTTATTTAAAAGTGAGTCATTTACACATACAATTAATAACTAATTTAATATATCACCAGTAGGTTGTCAAAATCACCACATAAAGAAAACCCTTCATTCATTTATTCATTCAACAAATATTATTGAGCATCTAATTGTGCAAAGCATTTCTTTCTTTTTTTTTTTTTTTAAAGATTTTATTTCTTTATCTGACAGAGAGAAAGAGAAATCACAAGTAGGCAGAGAGACAGACAGAGGTGGGGGGGTGGGAAGCAGGTTCCCCGCCGAGCAGAGAGCCTGACTTGGGACTCGATTCCAGGACCCCAGGATCATGACCCGAGCTGAAGGCAGAGGCTTAACGCACTGAGCCACCCAGGTGCCCCTATGCAAAGCATTTCAAGGAGTTAGGGATACATTGATGGCTAAGGCTTCACAATATAAGTAATATGTCTCATGTAACGTATATTAAATAAGTCTTGTTTTAAGTGTGTGTGTGTGTGTGTTGACAAATGGTACAGAGAGTCAGTTCTGAGTTTTGGCTTCTTCAAGAACAAACATTAAAAAAAAAAAAAAAAAAGAACAAACATTATTTTTTCTTTAGAACATGTGATTAATTTTACTTACATATGCTTCTCCAATATTTACTCTTTTAACTATTTAGGAGTAGTAGAAAAGTATTCCTACAACATTCTGTGCCCATGCTGTTAGCCTTGAAAGTGCTTAAAATAAATTTAAAAAGTTTGCATTCAGATAAAGTACCAGGCATGCATCTTAAACTAAGATGAAGATGAAAGGGAGTTTTATTAAGACATTTATCTCCTTACAAAAGGCAAAATCTTGGCCTTGGCAAGTTCTCAAATTTTTATTAAATGACCAAAAAATGGAGATAAGACTTTATGTTGTCAAAATATCAATTTTAATGTGATGCATGGAAGTTCCACTGTGAAGCTTAAATTTGAATTGCATGATCTACCATAAAATTATTTAAAAAGAACAAGAGGTATCTTTCAAGTATATATTATGCTTATCTTAGATAAATATCCCCTCAAATTAAAATGTAGTAATTTTTTGGCATGGAATGAAATTTCAATAAAAAAGAGAAAAAACATGATTGCTTGTGTTCTTATATCTATTTGCAAAGCCAATTTATTCCTTGTCAGGTTATTATTGAATTACATTACCTTGAATGACTTATTTTGTCATTAATTTTTGAGTTGCAACATTTATTCTTTAGGTTATAAGTTGTTAAATTTGCTAAATCTTGCCACATGTTTTTGTGAAATATTATTTATCCAGACTAAAAAAATAAACAAGATCTACTTGTTAAAAATAAAATATACATAACCAAAGAGAAAATAATAACATGTTTCTGATGAAGAAGTAAATACATAAGCCACAAAAAATAACATTTAAAAATTGCTTTAAAAATATGAAAACAATATAGCCACTATGTAGTTGTATATTTATTTTATTTTATTTTGTCTCCCCATTCATCAGATTTTTTTTTTTTGAGGTGCTTGTTCTATACCAAACTCTATGTCCTATGTCTTGGTCATCACTCCTAGTCTAGGAGAATATATTTCCAAACAAAGCGAGTGTCATCTGTAATGGAGATAATATTTATGATTGACGGATTGGCGATATTTATAATTTAAAAACGAAGCTAGGCTTTTTTTTCTTTTTTCCATTTCCCTCCCATATATTTTACTTTTCTGAGCAACTACTTCACTATTTGGGGCAGAGGAAAGATAGGAAAGTATATAGTAACTCCTGAACAAGAAAGATGGAGGATGACCTTTAATGCAGAAAGGGGAAGTTAAAAAAAACATTTTTTAGACAAGGTTCAGGGTAAAATGGGAGAAGATAAAGTGAAAGGTGAAAGGAAGCAGCTAGTGAGGTACATGTCCTGGCTTTACCCTTTTGTATAAAACCCTTTTGTACAAAAGTTTACAGACTTATTTGGAAGACAGTCAAATACAAAGGCTTGTGCTCTGTTCTGTATTTGAAAATCTCAGAGAAGATCATCACACAGATGGATTCCTTTATCAAACAGGGGCCGCTATAGGAAAAGGAGGGTCCGTGATTGTTAGGAATTGTTGAGGGCACCTGGGTGGCTCAGTGGGTTGTCTTTAGCTCAGATCATGATCTCAGGATCCTGGGGTTGAGCCATGCATTGGGCTCTCTGCTCAGGAGGGAGTCTGCTTCCTGTCCCCCCACTCCGGCCTCTCTGCCTACTTGTGATCTCTGTCTGTCAAATAAATAAAGAAATCTAAAAAAAAAAAAAAAAAAAAAAAAGCTGTGTTCCTGTTCCTCTCTTTTGGCAGATGTGTGGTGCAGGAAAGGTCTCCATAAAAGCTAGACAGCCACGGATAGCTGTTTTTACTGAGTTAGGCTTCCCAAGCAGTTAACCAGAGTGAAACATACTGACCTGAAGTAAAGGGCTAGAAATTGAGCCACTGGTCCATGCTGAAACTTCACTAACATTGACAGTATTTCAGTGAATGTTGACGTGGGAAAATTCCTAGGTTCTGAATAATGTAAAAGGATTTTATGGGTCATAGATTTCATCTGTGGCACACATTTCTGGGGAAGAAGAAATTAGCCATACCTACACAGTGGAAGTTAGCAAATATATATATAAGATGGTGTGCAACTCTGAGGGTCTGTATCACCTACCACTACACGGATGCCCCACCGTCATAGTGGTCTACAAATTTGATTTGAGAACCTCCTAATTTTTAAGTATATTTGTAGAAAGTTGAATTATGACTTTTAAATAACTTTTTTTGATTTTGTACATTATAGTTTCTTTAGAAAATTATTAGAATTACTTATTTTTCAAATGCAGATCTAGTCAAGAGACACATAAAGATCGATTATAATATAAGAAATAATTATACATCCAGGGCAGGCCATGTTAGCAGGAAGTCAGTACTTACACTCTAAAACAGTCCAATATCCCACCAGATATTCCTAAACATATTGAGAGCTACTAATTCAACTGATAAATAGCCATCTAATAACCAGTTCTATACTTAAATGTATTTTTTAAATTAATGATGGTTTTGTAAATGTAATATGCAGATTTACAAATACTACTTAAAATCTGTAAAGTGAAACTATTTAATATAGATAAGGGGAAAGAGAATTTCATAATAAGTTAGTAGAACAGAATGATAGGGAATCTAGCAGTAAATAGATACTTGGTTATCATTGGTAATTACTGTTTATAAGTGATAGATGTGAGGATATCTTTGAAAGTGTGTAGATAGCTAGGACTGTAATCTGGAGGACCAAAATTAGGAAAAGGGAAAATAATACTCCTCTTGGAACTTGAAGTTACACAGGTTTCTATGCAGACATGGAAAACATTTACATATATATGTTTTTTCTTTCTTGATGTAAGAGAACACTAACCTTAAGAGAATTTCTGAAGATACCAGGTTAATATGAAAGACGATACCAGGTTAATATGAAAGACAATAAGGTATATGACAATCCACTAAGAATATTAAGTAAAGAGTATTTTTTCCTGAAGTATTTACTTTTTGTTAGAAATGATAACTTTGGGCACCTGGGTGGCTCAGTGGGTTAAGCCGCTGCCTTCGGTTCAGGTCATGATCTCAGGGTCCTGGGATCGAGTCCCGCATCAGGCTCTCTGTCTCTGCCTGTCTCTCTGCCTACTTTTGATCTCTCTCTGTCAAATAAATAAATAAAATCTTTAAAAAAAAAAAAAGAAATGATAACTTTATGTCAAAATGGTCATGTAATAAAACATAGGCAAGGTTTAAATAAACACAAGATAAATGTGTAGTTTTATCAGATATCATTGTTCATTTTTATGAGATTTAAAATCCATGAAAAGCTTGAAATTGAAATCTAATATCCCCAGTAATTTTGACATTTTCATCTGTTCTCTCTTTTGCTGAACAATACTTCCAGCTTTATAAGTCATATGTTTAATAGTATCTGTTGACAGAAATGTTAGTATCTGCAATTTCAACTTGCAGCATCTAGAGAAAATTTTACCACACAGTAGATGCATGAAGATTTTTATCTCGCTAACTTCAAAATGATATTCAACAGTCAATGTCCCTCAGTATTTCTTTTGGTTTTGAAATTCTTAAAATTGTGGCACCTTACATGTTGTTGGCATTCTATGTATGTAACATCATATTAAACAGATACTGAGGTTCCCTGAATATTACTTTCCTCCTAATTTTCTCATTAGGTTCTATAATGACAGTTTTCAGCTATAGAAACTGTGGTTGCATAATGTGGTTATGATGCTTTTCCTGTACTTATCACTTGTTGCACACAAAATATGTACATGGGAGGTTTAGACAGTTCCACCAAGGGCATAGAGTTGCAACCTTCACATCTGGATACGTCATTATCTTCTGCAAACCCCTATGAGGTGAACTTTTTTCTCATGTTTTAATGGGCTGACCACGGTATGCCATATAAGAATTAATGGTATGAATCTGAGAACTCAACTCTCAGCACCATACATTGGTTTGGAAGATAGTCTTTGATAAATTTATTTGTTTCCCTTTTTCAGTAGTGTGATAAACTTCATGTAATCATGAAGACATTTGTGTAAAAAGAACAAATGGGGCATGTCCTCATACCATGTTGTGTTTTGAATGGATACATAAAAGCATGAATTTTTCATGCAATTTCATTTTCATTAAATTTCAATTAATTTCACCCGGTGGCTGTCCACTGAGAAACAAAAGATGTTCCCAAGTTTGTTTGTTTCTCTGAAGTTGCTGATGTTCTGAAAGACTGTCCTTAGTTGCATCTACTTTTTAGCCTATTCAACTGTACTTATAATTCCAGTGATCCTAATTGTCATCCTTACATCACCAAGGTGTTGACCATAGCCTTCTTTGCTGACATCTTTCTTGTAAACAATTCATATCTGAAGCTAGTGGCTCTTCTTTTACTTCACTCAGAAATTTCTCTGTGTTGCTGAAGCAAAAGACACAAGAATTAATGTTCTACTAAGCCTAATGTGCTGACAACCACAATCACACTCCTATGGTAAGGACTGACTGGCATGGGCTCGCTCCAGTCAGGGAAATTAGGTTTGGCCAAGGAGGTAAGAGCCTGAGTGGCCTAGAGCCGACTGCATTATCATTGTCTATGCAGGTTCTTGGCTTGTTTTCTTTGATTTCCATGTCACCATACTAGTCCCCTCTGCTGCATTTTTTTAACTTTTTTTTTTTCATTCACCTTCCTTAAACCAATTTTGACAATTTGCAGTTTCTCTATATTCAGCATTAGTGTATCTTCATCTAGGCAATTCTAACTATTCCCATGTTTTCAAATTTTATCTATAATCATCCCACTGATACATATCACTGCTAATTACATTTTTTAAACTTTATTATTTTTTTTAAGATTTTATCTATTTCTTTGTCAGAGAGAGAGAGCACAAGCAGGGGGAACAGCAGGCAGAAGGAGAAGCAGCCCCCCCACTGAGCAGGGGGCCCAATGTGGGACTCGATCCCAGGACCCTGGGATCAACCCGAGTGAAGGCTGATGCTTAACCAACTGAGCCACCCAGGTATCCCTAATTTTAAATCCATATAGGCAATTACAGTTCAGCATTTCTTTTGGTGTCTTGAAGTCAACTCAGACTCAGTCAAGATTGAATTTTTTTTTTTTTATCCACTCAAGTTCGTATTAAAAGCCTCCTATCTGGGAAGATGGAACTATTTAATCAGAGCCTCTTACACCCCTCTTATGTCTTCCAACTCCTTCCTACTCTTTCCTTTTATCTATAAACTTCTATTCATTCCCACTATCACTATTTCAAGCTTCATCATATTTTTCCTTTACTTTTATAATTATCACCCAATTTGTTTCCATATATCCATCTTTCTCAACTTCAATCAAGTTTTATGGAGTAGTCAATTAAATATTTTTTTGGATAAGGAGACAAAATTGCTAATTGTCTGCTTTACAGTACTCTTTGACAGCTTGTTATTCTTAAGATAAATTCCTAAAACAGAACAAAGCAAAACAAAAACCAAACTTTAATATAGCTTAAAAATATTATCTGGCTTTTGACTGCTCCTTGGACATCTATTGTTACATTGTAAATTCAGGTGTACTCTTGTTGCTTTAAATTTCTGTTGAGTAACAAACAAATTCCCTCTGGACTTAGTGCTTTTGCAAATATTTATTTCCTTTACCTTGAGTGTTGTTCCATTAGTCCTTAATTTTAATAACTAACCCTGGCTCATTATGGGTTCAGGATCAAAGTCACTTTGTCACAAATACTTTCTCTGATACCTCCTGTTACTATGAAAGGTATATGTTATATGTTCTTATTTCAAACTGTTTCCCCTCTTTCTGTCATCTAAAACATATATAACAATTTTTTTATAATTACTGGCTTTTTATATCTATTCCTTAATACACTTAAGTTCTACAGAAAATGTCAGCTTACTATCAGTGTCAGTATAGGGCAATTTATCAAACAATATTTAGGAAAGTTATTAATGAATTACTGATTTAATCATTTACCTATGTATAATTACAGATTTTTTATTTACAAATTTTTCAATACTCTGTAAAAAATTTTTGAAACATTTAAATCATTGATACCCTGATAGATCCCTGTGTGACTTCAGTATGTTTGCATCAAACACGAGGATTCAAGGTCAGAACATCTTTCCTGCAAAGAGGAAAGGATAACTAGAATAGTGTGTGTTTTTTAAATTTTTTTTTTAGAATAGTGTTTTAAAGGGCTGTTCTAACAAAAACTTTAATGTTCAGTAATTCCAAATATACTTTCACTCATGATTTTAGAAAAAAAAATGTGTACATGCAACATGACTTTCATTTAATTTTATTTATTGGTGATTGATGAAATTTGATCTTTCTTTTCTCATTGTGATTTCATCTTCCCTCTCTTTAACTTCTACTTCTATTTCAATCTTACGGGTGGAGGACAATTGATATTAAGTCTATGACTTAAAAACTAACCAGTATCCTGGAATATGAATTAACCTTCTTAGATTTAATTATCATCTTCTTTTTTATACATAATATGTTATTTTGAATATTATGACCTAGTGTGTAATGGCAAGAAGACATTGCCAAACTGATACAGTCTTCAAACCACCAGGCATCAATTAGCTGTGCACCCTTAACAATTATTATCATGATGGACTTGGAAGAAAGCTTGCAATCATGTTTGGGTAATAGTTCCTTCCCACCAATCTATATTACTTTTCTCTCCATTTAAGTTTTATTCTACAAATATTTAAACAGTAATTAAGGAAAGTTCTGTAGAATTTCCTTCATTTTAAATCACTTGCTTCTTAGCTGCTTCCTGGTCACCTTGGAATAATGCCTGTTACATACTATAAAAAGTTCTCTCTGTTTCCTAAATCCTTTATTTGGTTCTGAAATCCCCAAGTTGCATAGGAAGAGATTTTGGTCTAGCTGCCAAATAATAGTATCAATATTCATTCTAATATTCATTTCCCACTTCCTTCATAATCAGGGAAGGGATACTGGAAAGTTGTATGAATGATATAGTTAAATATTGAGATTTGTGAGAAGGACCTTGTGGGCTCAGGTATAGACTCATGAGATTATAAATACATGGTGTCACTGGTAGGATATCCTAGTCCCTTTTAAAAGGACATTGTCCCATTCTGAAATATTTGATTTCTATTTCTGGAATGTTTTTCTATAAATAGCTATAAAAAAACAGGGTAATTTACTTGAGTAGTTGAAATGATATCTAATTATGTTTCTGTCCAACTTGAATGTTAAAATGTCATAGCTAATTCTTTTTAAGATAAAAGAAAATTGAAAGAGTCATTATCATTTTGAAATAAGACCAGGACATAGATTTATAGTGGAAAAGAAAACCATTAAGTAGATGAGATCAATAGATGTCAAGTGTATGAAGGATTCTTGTGACACCTTAAGAAAAGAAGTGACTTTTAGCTGTAGACATAAGGATTTATAAATGTAATCTAAAAGGCTTCTCATTTAATTGACAAAGAAAATCCAAAAGCCTGGGATGAGTATTAGATCATGAATTTCAAAATGCCATATCCTATCTTGAAAAATGTTTAATTTGTTAGTATATTCTTGGTCAAACTGAAGCTGAATATCTCTTCTAAAATATATAATAAAAAATAAAAATAAAATATATTATGACTGTTTTAAAAACTTTCTTCAACTATTTTGTATTTTATGCCATAAAATGATTAAATTTTCAATTAAGTTTGTGACTATATGTTTATATCATATACTTTCACAATTATATTCAATTAATGCATAAATATTAACCTATTATTTCATCCTCATATTGAGCTTATTTCCTCAAATTACATCAGTTCTTTTAACCTTTAACTTTGTTTTCAAGTTACTGATTTATAGTCTGATGAGTTACAAGTAACTTAAAAAATTCATCCTCTATTCTCATTAATAATACTCCTTCTTTCTGAACTTGAATCTCCTAATTTGTAAAACAAGGACAGTGTATTAGATTATCCCTAAAATTGTGTCTTATTCTAAAGTTGTGCAAATTTATGAAATGTCCTTGTTTTTAGAGATTATAAACTTACAGGAAATAGATTACCAGAATAAATCAGATTCTTTTTTTGATATAGATTGATATTGAATATTATATATCAATAATAATTAAAAAATTAAAACATGGATACATCAAAAAAAATTCAGTTTACCTTGCATAAAAGTAATAAAAGGGGGCGCCTGGGTGGCTCAGTTGGTTGGACGACTGCCTTCAGCTCAGGTCATGATCCTGGAGTCCCGGGATCGAGTCCCACATCGGGCTCCCAGCTCCATGGGGAGTCTGCTTCCCCCTCTGACCTCCTCACTCATGTTCTCTCTCGCTGTCTCTCTCTCAAATAAATAAATAAAATCTTTAAAAAAAAAAGTAATAAAAGGTAGTTAACTAGGACAATCATTATTTATAATATTCACCAATATAAAGAAGTATGTCCTCAAATGTGATAGTAATATAATATTAAGCATAAGTAGTATGTAGGCAGTTAAATAGTTCACTCTCTGCATTCCACTCTAAGATTTCAAAGAGATTGTACTTATATAGAAAAGACAATCATTGGAGATTGCTCTTGAAGTTATGTGGAAACTTTAAGCCCCACAAAGACATTTTCAGATATAGATAAGTTGAAAGTTTCCACATAACAGGTACCTTTGGCTGAATATGTACAAATGTGTCCTTCACATCGATAAGCTTTACCTTCAACTCACATACCAGAAAATGGTAGAAAGGGCAATGGGTACATTGGAGCTGGGTTGCACTGATTTTTCTGACTTCACCAACTGCTTGAATCCTCCATCTTCCCCACTTCTCCAAACTCACTTTGTAAAAAAGTTTTATCAGTTGTTGAATATTAACCCATCCAACCTTTGAGAGCTGGAAATGCATGTGTTTACTCATACTATTTAAATATGATCTTCCTTCAACATTTCAATCTAACTGAACAATGAGATGCCATTTCAGTCCATGGTTTTGGACAGATACCATTCAGTTTTTCATCATCAGGTATAATGGTTTCTGTGCTTTTTCTTAGATCCCTTTTACCCAATCTTAACATTTCTTCTATTCCTAATTAGCTGAGAATATTTTGATTGTTGAATTTTGTAAAATATTTTTTGCATATTGACATACTGACAGCTGAACAGATGTGTATGTTTGTTTAAAATCTGTTGACATGGAAAATTGTATTAACTAATTTTCAAAAGTTGAACCGTTCTAACTCTCTGTAGATGAACCCCGCTTGTTCATAATTTATGATAGAAGGGAGGATATTGTGAATGCCTTATTGAACACCTTTTACACATTTTGGAATTTTTTTGTATAGTTAAATTATCTTCAGATTAAGACTTTTATAAAGTTTTAAAAATACATTTAAAATAGTGTTTACTTCAAGTCTTCTTAGCCCTCTATTATTATATGTAACCCTACTAGAGTCCTCTATCCATAACTTCAGTGAGATCTCTACACCCTGACAAATTTTGAGTGCTGACCATTTTTCAGTTCATAGTATCCCAAGAACATATATATCTTTTTCTCTTTTTATCTGAGTGGCCTCATAATTTCATACCATGCATGCAGCCTAGTATTGAGCTGAGGATACAAAGGAACTTTTACACAAATTTCTAAAACTTTTTATCAACATAATTTCTTCTTTTGGGTTACTTGCTCAACAACTTCTAGATGTTTATGCCTCCCCAAAAACTTACCATGGGTTGCTTATCACAGTGAGACTTTCAGACTCTGAATTCCTTCTCTCAGGTTTGTATTCTAAAACTTGCCCCCAGACACTGAGAGTCTCACCTTATGCATTTAACTTCTCTCAAACATAATCATCCTGCACTATCTGTTGCTCAATGTCTGGTGGGAAAAGTTGTTTTTATATATTTTTTCAGTTTCTTAACCATTATCAAGTAATTCTAGACCTAAATAGTTAATCTTGGCTGGACACACAAGTTCACACTGACTAAATATTTAAATATTCTTGCATTTTACACATACAGCCAATTGCTGATGGCATGTTATCTCTTTTTATGTTGCTAGATTTAATTGTCTTTTATTTTGTTAAATTTTTTTCTGTCAACTTGATAGTAGAGATGCATTCTCAATATTCATTTCTTGTAATATTTTGTCTAGTTTGGAGACCAGGATAAGACTGACATAATAAAATGAATGGTTTTTCCCTCCTAAATTTGAAAGGGTTTGTTGAAGATGGGCATTTTCTTCCATATATATTCTTAAAATTATTTTGTAGTGGCAACAATGCTGAACATGAAATCTTCCTTGTTAACAATTTTTTAAGTACACCATTCTTGTGGTTGACGACGGGTACAATGTTGTATAGAACTTATTCACCTTGCTTAAGTTATTCCTTAGAACTTTCTGGAACATCACCACGTTGCTTAATGGGAACTTTATGCTCATTGATTGGTAATTCCCCTTCCCCTGCTTTTTCCCAGTCCCTGGTAATCACCATTCTACTTTGATTCTATAAATTCAACTGTTTTAGTTACTTCTTATAAGTAGAATCACATTATATATCTTTCTGTGGCTGGCTTATTTTACTTGGCATAACGTCCTCAAGGTTCATTGTTTTTATTCCATATTACAGAATTTTCTTCTTGTTAGGGGCTGAATAGTAATCCATTCTATGTATACATCATAATTTCTTTATCCATTACATTGTGGTTATTTCTATATCTTAGCTATTATGAATAATGCTATAATAATCATGTTAATCATAATATCACTCTGAGATCCTGATTTCAATTCTTTTGGATAGTACCCAGAAGTAAAATTGCTGGATCTTATGGTAATCCTATTTTTTTAATTTGTAGTGGAATTGTCACACTCTTTTCCATAGTGGCTGCATCATCATGCATTCCCACCAACAGCATGCAAGATTTCCAATTTCTTCAAATCCTTACCAACATTTTCTGTCTTTCTTTCTTCAATAATAGTCATCAAGGTAGGACAAATCTGGAAGCACCACACTTCCCAATTTATAAATATATCACAAAACTACAGAATCATAAAGACAGTTCCAAAATTCCTGTGTGAATCATTTTACAATTAATTTTATTTTTCCTAGAAGTACCCTAACAAAAATCCCCTTATATCTCTTTGACCAGGTTTCTATCAACTATTTAATTTATAAAGCAATCACTGACAAAGGGAATGATGCTATTATGGTTATCTTTGGCAAAAATATGACTAAGTTGAGGAGTATTGTGTTCCTTTTACAAAGTAAGAAGATAGGGGATGAGCATGAAGAAAACGGCTGTAGAAAAGGCATAGCTTCTTCTCATCTTGGATTTTTAGTTGGGACTTTTCATAAAAAGGCAGATTAACAAGAGAAAAGCAAGCAGTTTATTAGCATGTGGAATACACATCATGTGGAGAGAAACACATCATGTGGGGCCAAAAGTAACTCAAGTGGTAGCTTAGAGTTCCAGTTTGTAGAGCATCTGCAACAAAGAACAATACATTTGTAGAAAAATGGCAGGACAAAAAACAATAACAGCAACAACAACAACAACAACATTTCCAGGCTTCCAGTGGTAGCAAATAGAAAAGCAAATATAAGGGAGGGAAATTGTTTACAGATTCCCCATTACTGGGCTAAGAATGTTTTTATTTCCTCCTACTACAGAAAAGGTACCTTTCACATGGGAGTTTCATCCCTTGCTTTCAGGAAGCAAAAGGAGAATCAGAGCATTTCTCTTGTAATTGCTGAATTTTAAGTGCTTTTCATCCATAATAATAAGCAGTCAAACTGGCATATTTTGAAGAGACGTATTCTGGTTTCCTTCACAACCAACACCTTCTAACCTCGACTATTTTGTTTTTGTTATGGGCACTATTTTGTTATGGGCACCTACCTTCCAGATTCTTAGTTAGCAAGTTCTGATTTATGGTTTTTAACATTTTTTGGGACTTAGAAATGTGCAAAAAGAACTATCAAATATATCTCATTAAAACCAGTAGTTCTCAAGACAAACTATCTTTAAGCAAAGTTCTAAAGATTCTTCTTTTCTCTAGATGTAGAGTCATTTTATTATTGTTATTCTCTCTCTCTCTTAATTCTGGCATTGCAAATTACAAACACATACAGACCCAAAGGTTTTTGTTTGTTTTTGTGTTTAAGTTCTTACTTAAATTCCAGTCAGTTAACATATGATTTAATATTAGTTTCAGTTATACAATTTAGTGATTCATCACTTATATACAACACCTAGTGCTTGTCAAGACAAGTGCATTTCTTAATCCCCATCATCTATGTAACCCAGTCTCCTGGCCACGTCTCCTCTGGTAACCATCAGTTTGTTCTCTACAGTTAAGAGTCTGTTTCTCAGTTTGCCTTCTTCTCTCTTTTTACTTTCTCCACACTCATTTGTTTTGTTTCTTAAATTCCACATGTGCGTGAAGCCATTTGATCTTTTTCTTTTTTTAAAGATTTTATTTATTTGATAGTAATAGAGAGAGAATGCACGAGGAGGGGGAGGGGCAGAGTGCAGAGATAGAACAGGTGCAGGGCTCAATCCCAGGATCCTGGGATGATGATCTGAGCTGAAGGCAGTCACTCTACTAACTGAGCCACTCAGGGACCTGTGGTCATTTTATCTTATGTTTTTTTGTAGTTAGATTTTATTTTGATTGTGTCAGTATACAAACTATGATCCTGTTGGGTTAAATGGGGATAACTTATTTAAACTATATTAGTTACAAATATTATTATTTTAACAACTAAACATTATTTTTAGGTCAGTTTTAGGTTTACAGAAAAATTGAGCAAAAAGTATAGACAGTTCTCATATACCACCCCCTATTTCATTATTATTAATATCATGTACTGATGTGGTACATTTGTTACAATTGATGAACCAATATTGATACATAATTACTAACTAAAGTCCATAGTTTACATTAGGGCTGCTCTTCATGTTACACAATTCTACAGGTCTTAATAAGACCATAATATGCATTGTCTATTATAGTATCTTACAGAACAGTTTTGCTACCCTGAAAATTCCCTGTGCTCCACCCATTCATTCTTCTACCCATCCACCGCATGCCCCTTGTGCGCTCTGTCATTTTGGCAGAGATATCATATCACTGGCACCAAACAATATGGTGTCTTTTCAAATTGAGCTCTTTCTCTTAAACAATATGGATTTAAGACTGCCATGTTTTTTCATTGCTTGATGGCTCATTTCTTTTTAATCCTGAACAATAATTGATTGTATAAATATACCATGTGTTGTTTATTTATTCACCTATTGGAGGACATTTTGGATTTCCCAGCTTTTTTCAGTTATGAATAAATATACTACAAACATTCCTGCTTTGGTTTTTGTGTAGATGAGTGTTTTACTCATGTGGATAAAAACCAAGGAGCATGGAATGCCTATGTTTAGCTTTTAAAGCAGTATCCAAAAATCTAAGGTACTTGCCAAGCTGTCTTCCAAAGTGGGCATGTCATTTTGTGTTTCCATTATCAATGAATGATTGTTCATCCTGCTCCATTTTTTGCTGGTATCTTATGATGTCATTGTTTTGGATTTTAGTGATTACAACAGCTATATAGTGGTATCTCATTTTATTTGGAGTTCCCTAATGACACACTGCTGAACTTCTTTTTGTATGCAAATTTACTATCTGTATATTTTATTTGATGAGGTATTGTTTTCTTATTGTTGAGTTTTAAATTAATTCTATATTTTGAATACAAGTTTTAAAATCATGTATGTATTTTGCAAAACAATTATTTGATTTTGTTTGTTTGTTTCTTTTATAAGAAAAAGAAACAGACCCTGCCTAAAGTACACCAAATGAAATTTATAGAGGTTACTGGGAGGAGAGGATATCATGTCTCCATGGAATTTTGAGGGCCAGGTTTAGGAATATAGAAGCTAGGCGAGTATTAGATGTCTGGGAAGCTATAAAGTATAAAGGTAGACTACTTAGCATGCCCCTTGTGGGCTTTTCAATCATTCACTGCATCCTTTTGTCTCAGTTAAGATTAGCTAGTCAATCAAGTGTAGTTCATCTGCCCTTTTCTGATAATTATGGAGTGAGAAAAATATTTAGTCCTTTATAGCTTTGCTTAATTGATTAGTAAGTTTGAGGAAATTCAATAAAATCAAATTGAATGTTATTAAGTAGAATAATGTTAGTTAGCCCCCAAAATGTTTCATATCCAGGAGTTCATTTTAGTTTACACTTCTCCGATGGTTTATCATTATCCCATCTCATAATTGTGTAACCTGTGGAAAAAATACAAGTAGCAAAGGCAGCCAAAAATAGCACATAAAATGGGTTTGGTGGGAAGGGGCAGAAGAATAAATAAGAATCCTTTGGACCAAAACATTTTCATATTTTTTTTCAAAACATGTGAATCCATAAATAAAAAATTATTTAAAGTAAATGAATGTAGTATATAGATATAAGCACAAGTACAAATTAAATTATATGTGTATGTATAATATAAAATATGTGTGTGTGTATTTGTTATGATATTGTTTTTATCATTTGGTAGTATGAAAAAAAGCAGCCATTCTGTTCAGTGGCCAAATTCTTCATGACTCAAAAATTATTCTGCAGTAATACATGACTATGGTCATGATTTCTCCTCTTTGTCATTCCTTCACGATTGAAAGTACTGCAAGGTGTTTCACCAGCTAAGCATGCCATTTTAATAGGGGATCATCTCAAGATGCCCTTGCTGAAAGACAATGTTTAATGCAGAGAGAAAATACTTCACATGGTATTCAGGGTGCCACTAAAGGACTCAGTTAAATCCTGGGCAGGTAAAAATGACAAATGTCCACTTAACCTAAACAAAAGGATGTGACCCAAGTTAGACAATATTTTTTTTTTAAAGATTTTATTTATTTATTTGACAGAGAGAGATCACACGTAGGCAGAGAGGCAGGCAGAGAGAGAGAGGAGGAAGCAGGCTCCCTGCTGAGCAGAGAGCCCGATGCAGGACTCGATCCCAGGACCCTGAGATCATGACCTGAGCCGAAGGCAGCGGCTTAACCCACTGAGCCACCCAGGTGCCCCTAGACAATAATTTAATAATTTAAAATTTTAAATGAGCAGGTTGATGTCAGGGCTGAGAAGAAAGCTGTTGAAGATACTATATCTATATAAACTGTCTATCACCTATCTATTTATCATCCATCTATCATCTATCATTTACCGCTTCCATTGCCTTACCTGTTGCCCTAGATTCTGAACTATTTCTAAAATTCATTCTCCCAATTCCCAGGAAATGTTGTATACTGCCTGGCAACTCTTATAAAAATTTGATTTTTACTTAATTATGCAAGTTGATTTTTGTTGTTTATAACTGAAGAACGCCAATTAATAATTTTGAGAAATGCTATTTCATTCATTGATTTGTTAACTTATATAAACTTGTTTTCTTGCTTTATGCTGCATTATTCCAAAATGTTAGGTTTATGCAATGGACAAATCATTTTAAACAAAGATAATTTTATTTTCTTGAGGAATTTCAAATCTTGTATAAGGTTGTTTGTATGTATAGCTTTAGGGGCACATGGTGGCTCAGCTGGTTAATTAGCCCACTCTGAGTTTTGGCTCAGGTCATGATCTCGGAATCATGATCTCAGGATAGTGAGACTGAGCCCCACATCAGGCTCTGCACTCAGCATGGAGTCCACTTGAGATTCTCACTCTGTCCCTCACCCCATTGGCATGCTCTGTCTCTAAATGAATGAATACAATCTTAAAATAATTTTTAAAAAGGTTGGATGTATAGCTTTAAAAATAAGCATATCTCATTAAAAAATTACAACCTTCGGCTATGTGAAGCTTACTCATATTTTTTTTATAAAAGATTTTACTAACTTATTTGAGAGAGAGTGAGCTAGAAAGAACAAGGGGCAGAGGGAGAAGCAGACTCTCCGCTGAATAGGGAGCCTGGTGCAGGGCTCAATCCTGGGACTCCTGAATCATGACCTGAGACAAAGTTTAACCTACTAAACCACGCAGGTGTCCCCAGTACTTATTCATATCTTTTGGAAATACAGAACACAATAGAATAAGCCATGGTTAACTTTGCCTAAAAAAAGAAGTGATAATGTTCAAGATAAGATCTCAACTATTATCCTAGGATTAAATAGAGAAATTTGTATACAGACAGCTTTATTATTACTGATTTAGCTCTTGGTGCAAGTTAGTACTTTATACCAGCATATTTTGTGAAAAGTATTTTATAGCATCGTATTTTTCTTTGAAAATTGCATTCTAATGAAGTTTAACAGATATACAATTTGACTGAAACAGCCTCCATTTCCAAGTCTTCTATTTTAGAAAATTCACAGTATAAAATAAAAAATAAAATTTCAAGCTGCCCTATATGTCATCAGTAAGTTTCATTTCTTAAAAATTTTCATAGGTGAAGGCAGTACTTCACAGTACTCAGTACAGATGACATTTTAAGATAATAAAATAAATAAATAAATAAAACAAATAAAAAATTGTCAGTATTTTTTCCTACATAAATCCACAATATTATATTTTCTTTTAATTATCATTTAAAAAATTGCATTATGCACATATGTAGTGGTCAACATTGCATTTTCTACTAGTTTATGCAATTTTCTATAAAACTTGCATTTTAATTGGTCTAGGCATAATTTATTCTAGATCTGTGATGTTTCTCATCATTTCATTTTGCCAACTTTTATAATTATACCTGGATTTTAAACATAGCACTTAAAACCTGTGAATACTTGTGTTCTCCCCTAAAGTGGCAATTTCCTCCAGAATTGCTTTGTTTATGAGAACACAGCATATGCTTAGTTTTTTCCCAGTATGTTATATAAATATGACAAATTTGGGAAGCAAAATTCCATGAGTACCACTATTCTAATTATTGCTATATTTATACTAAGTTGTTTTGAACATATTGGATAATTAAACGTATTTTTTCTCATAAAAGTTATAATGATAAAATAGTTTAATAACTTTTGTTCTAGAATATTAAACACAACCAAAATAAAGTTGAAAAAAGTAAGATGAAATCTTGGATTTCTATTTTATTGCTATCCTTAGTTAATATAATGTCTTGGCTGTAATTACAAGGACAATAATTTCATTACATAAAAGATATTCTCTTTAAACAAGAATGTTAAAATGAAGTAGTTTACAAAATAACATACTGAAATGTCAACTTTTTTTTGCTAAGATGTGTGTTGGCAGTAGAACCATTTCTAAATTAGTTTATAGACTGAAATAAAAAATTCAAAATTAATAATGATGTCAGTGTAAATGCAATTGTTTCTTTTGAATGATTTTAACATGTGATCCCACACTAAAATAATCAAATGTAAATAATTTAATAATTTCGTGAAAATTATGAAATAAATGTATTTTAACTTCATAATATCATTTAAAGCTTTAGAACACAGAATTATGCAACATTTAAATGATCTGTTTCTACAATTTTCTCTTTCAGATGTCATTGTAGAAAATGAATACCTGGTTTATACGGTCAACTAGTCTGTTTCGTGGGTACTGACACTTTGGTATGGTGATTGTCTTAGCAGGGTTTTTAAAAAATATTTTATTTATTTATTTGACAGAGAGAGACAGCGAGAGAGGGAACACAAGCAGAGAGAGTGGGAGAGGGAGAAGCAGGCTTCCCACTGAGCAGGGAGCCTGATGCAGGGCTTGATCCCAGAATCTAGGATCACAGCTTGAGCTGAAGGCAGACTTAATGACTGAGCCACCTAGGCTCCCCTGTATTAGCAGTTTTAATAGTAGTTTTAGTAATTTTAAAAAGCTTTAAAAAGATGGCTATTTTAGAAAATAACCATCTGAATGTTCTTGTATTTTATGTGGGTTTTGTTGTTGTTGTTGTTGTTTTGTTTGTTTTTCTTTTTTGCCTTCCCACTACTTCTAGTAACATAAACTCCTGAGGCAAAACTTCTATTCTTTCCTTAGTCAATGTACTTCCAGGGGGGTGGTGGAACTCAGCTTAGCTTCAGGGGTTGTCATTTGACTCAGAACTGGCCAAACTGTACCTTACCTCACACTGGTCATAGTGAGTTTTCATGAGTAAATATGAACCCGAAGTAAGAACTAAAAGCAAATGAGACTCAACACTAGTAGATTGCTGGGAAAGCCTGGCAGTATGTTCCTTTTTGTGTTGGTGTTCCTAAGAGAATTAAGGCATTCATGGAGCTAGTGATATTCATTGCCAGAAGGGAGCATCTGTCCCCTGGTTTTGCCAACTCAAAGAATAGGAGAATCAGTGGTGGAGAAAGCAGAGGAGAACCATAAAAATAATTTTGTCCTAGATCCAGTGGTGCCAGAAGTAGAAACATGTTCTTCCCTTGGAATTTTTTAGTTATGCTGACCAATAAATTGTCACTGTACTTAAATAAGTTTTAATTATAATCTGGCAATTATAATTATTTTATTATTAAATAACATATCCACATATAATCTTAGTAGTCATTCTGAAAGTTGAGATCCCTACTCTTGTCAGTTAAGTGTTGTGTCATTCTTTAGCCTCTCTTCTCCTGTGGAACTAATAGGTACTTGCTATACAAACATCCCTACTCTGTTACTACCTCTCTTACTGTCAACATTAACCTGTGGGGAAGAGTCCCCTATAACTTTTTAATGATCCTAGCGCCCCTCCCAACCTCTGAACAGCTTTGGTATATGGAGTATTCTATAAATCTTCCAGTGGAATGTAATCTCTGGTGGGTCTTCTAGTCATACATATTGTATCCACTTAAGTAAGTGTGTATTTCTCTGTTATAGAGTCTACTCTTTCACCATTTTTATGGCAATTTAGGCACTTCACCTTCATTAAATTGAGGCTGGGATACTTTCATTTCCAATTGCCTTCTTTTGTTTAACCCCATCAAGGGGTTAAATGCTATTGCTTGGGAAACTGCTCTCAAGTCTACACCTTTTTCTTTATCCAATTTTATCTGTCAGCCTTCTTGTTAAAATCATCAGAATCAAGTTCCATGGCTACTGTACCAACTTCTTTCAGTGCATGCTGGCTAGATATTTTGGGTATTTTGGGGTAAAGCCTTTTCCTCTCTTATCAGACCAGTGTATCCCTAGGTTGAGTATACTGCAGTTCCACTTGAGATAAGAAGATTTAGTGGCCTAACAGGGGAGATGGGGGCTGTTCTAACAATAGCACATGTTCTCTTGTTTAGAAAAAGCATCTGAATTTTCTTCCAGTACAATTTTCTTCCAGTACTAACTATGAATATAAAGGAATAGGCCATATCTACAAGCTCAGAAACTTAAGTGGAACCTGGGGAGTCAATCTTTGGGAACATATATTAAAATGGCTTCAGGTGAGGTATAAGAGATCCAAGTTTTCCACACTAGATCCATGGCTGGAGAATAACACATTTGCCTTCACAAATGTGAGTGTACCTACCTCACTCTGACTAGCGGCTTCCCTTCCATCACTACCCTTTCACCACATTGTCGACGCTCCATTTACCACTACTAATGGAGGCATCAGTGCCAGTCTGCCCCTGAATTATTAAGCTCAGAAATCTTATTACTTGGAGAAATGGTGGCAGTTCTCTGATCGTAAAGGTTAAGGTAGATGTCCAGGTTCCAGTTACTTAGTAAGGATAGTTATCTGTGAAAGGAAGAAGCAGATAGTTTTGAGCAGAGGAAAAATGTGAACTCAGATGTAGGTCTGACAAAGATTGGCTATTTCTGTGGGAAGTTCTGAAACAAATTTTCCACATTTGGAGTTGATAGAGTTGAGCTGAAATTGCTCAGTATTTACAATTCTTACTTGGTCATAAGATGATACACCCAAACAAATCCAGGAGGGGAGTTTCCTTGGGAATGATAACTCTACTACTGATCTAGTCCCTGAAAAAGCTGACAGTTGGAGACTGTCTGCTGAACACTATTCCTGAATCTAGGTAGCATATCCTTGGAAGGAGATCTGTGTAGATCATTTATTTCCTCACCCTTCCATAGTTCAAATGTTGTTTGATTCTTGTAGTTGCAAAAATATTGTATGCATTAATCCAGTTTACTTGAACATATTGGATGTCTAAGTTTTCACTCAATTTTTTCTGTGCTTGTTATTTTTTGTTACATTTTATTAACACAAAATTAACAAAATACAATTTTAATAGTAATATTAATGAATGGTAATAATCTTGTGTTTATAGGAAATGTTATATTTTATAAAGGGGTTTCCAAACATATTGCCTCATTTGATAATAATAGCAATGCTGTTAGATTATATGTTATTTCCCATCAATGCAATGGAAACTGAAAAATTTAATTGACTTTCTCTGGGATACAATTAAAACAGAAACTTATTTTGACAAAAATTTTACTTTGTCATTTTCAAAAGATAATGCCACATTTATTATGTTTTATATTTACAAATTATTTTATATAGTTTTCTTATGTAATTTAGTAATATTAGTTTATTGACTATATATTTTAGTATTATCAGAATAAACTATTATATAAATATATAACTCCAACTATCAAAATAATAATTTATTATTTTATTTTAAAATTATTATTTTGATGGTTAAAGTTATATGCTAAATTAAATTAAACAAAGCTTCATGATTGCAAATAAATGCATGCTGATCTTCCCTTTACACTTTTTAAAACCCAGTTTCCTGGATGACACTTACCTTCAGAGAGAAAAAAAAAATCTTAAAAAAAATAATAACAACAAAAAAATCATTTCTAGTGCCATGGTTATAACTTCCCATCATTCTTATTTTCTCTTCATCTAATTTTAAACTACTGTCAGTCAAAAACAAATCTAATTTTTAGGACGTTGTCATTTAAGCAGAATACCCACAACATTGAACCTCGAAGAAAAGTATTTTCATTATCAGTTTTATTTGTGAATGTTGAGTGTGAGAATGAACAGCAAGCAGTTCCCCCCAAATAACTTATTAATAATGATAGTGCAGCACCAATGCAATTAATTTACTGCAAATTCTCCTCCAGTTAGAATAGTGATAATGCAAGAGATTGATATCAGATATATCAGATATTTAGTACTTCAAGTATTTTATTTGTGCTTTTTATTAATAAGTTAATACAGGCGGAAATAAATCTCATAAATAAGGTATAAGGAAAAGTACAGAACAAATGTACTAAAAAGTAATGAGTCTTCTCATAAATATACCTTAAGAGTAGATACAAAATTACTGGTATGTAACACTTTCAAATAAAAGTAATTTTAAAAATATTAGACTAATATTAATAGATAATTGTTTTGAAATACTAAGAACTGCATGTTTTGTGTATTTATGGAAAAATAACACTAAAAATTTGCAAGGAGTACTAAATTGATCATGAAGAGACTGGTGTGAATTTAATATTAACCAAATATCCCAAAAGAAAAAAAATACATTTAAATATCTCAAAAAATAAATATACAACAATGTAATTTTTAGTGAAACATGATGTAAATATCCTAGTATATATGTAAGTAAATTTTCTTTAATTTTGTGAGTCCCAGTCTTTAGTTTTGGATGAGTTCATCTTTTTGCTAAACATTAAATACCCATGTTGAGATTCCTTCATTTAGATCATTTACTTAATTACCTAAATGTGCATGATCTCATTTGATTTCTGTTAAGGAAAATACATTTGACAAGTAATCATCATTCTAAAACTTTTAATAATGAAGATTTCAGATTAACTGATGAGATTTCATCAATTTAATAAACTGTAATGTCATTGATCAAACTTGGGCCTTCTAAACTCATGTACTTCCAAATTCATCTTTTTATGTATTATTGAATCTCTTTGTAGGCTCTGACTTATTATAGTCAGAATACCTTTGAAAGGTTAAAATAGATTTTTATTTGGTTAATTTAGATGGGTCACCACATTTTGAAATTATAAAAGTGAATATGAATTCATATTTTTATTAATGTTCAGATGAACTACTTTTCAGAGATCATGTGATAGCTTTTGGACCAAACAGTAGCATAACATAATGAAAAATCTTATGGTTTTAGTTGTAGAACATACGAAGTTCTGAAATAAGTCCTAAAACAAGTGACTCTGATCCCTATTCAGAAAATTCTCCTATCCACTGCAATCAGACAGCAAAAAGAAGTAAAAGGCATGCAAATGGGCAAGGAAGAAATAAAACTTTCACTATTTGCTGATGATATGATACTCTATTTAGAAAACCTAAGAAAGGGGAAGGGAAAACCCAGAAAATTTTACCAAAAAACTGCTGGAACTGATAAAAGAAGTGAGTGAAGTTGCAGGATCCAAAATCTATGTACAGAAATCTGTTGAATTTCTTTTTTTTTTTTTTAAGATTTTTTTTTTATTAACTTTGAGACAGAGAAGGCACATATGAGAAGCCACCCCAGGTGCTACTGTTTTATTTCTCTATACCAATAATGAAGCAGCAGAAAGAGAAATTAAGGAATAAATCTCATTTATAATTGCACCAAATATCCTAAGATACATAGGAATACACCTAACTAAAGAGGTTAAATTATCTGCATGCTGAAAACTATAGAATGCTTATGAAAGTAATGGAAGATGACAAAAAGAAGTGGAAAAACATTCTATGCTCATAGATTGGAAGAACAAATATTAAAATGTCTATACTACCAAAGCAATCTACACATTTAATTCAATTCCTATCAAAATACCAGCAGTATTTTTCACAGAGCTGAAACAAACAATCCAAAAATTTGTATGGAACCCCCAAAGACCTCAAATAGCCAAGGCAACATTAAAGAAGAAAAGCAAAGCTACAGGCATCATAATCCTGGACTTCAAGATATATTACAAAGTTGTAATGATCAAAATAATATGGTACAGGCACAAAAAAAGACACATAGATCAATGGAACAGAACAGAAAACCCAGAAACCAACTCACAGGTATGTGGTCAATTAATTTTCAACAAAGCATGAAAGAATATCCAACAGGAAAAAGACCATCTCTTCAACAGATAGTGTTGGGAAAACTGGATAGCAACATGCAAAAGAATGAAACTGGACCACTTCCTTACACTATACACAAAAATAAATCCAAAATAGATTAAGGGGCTAATATGAAACTCAAGCCATAAAAATCCTGGAAGAGAACAAAGGCAATAACCTCTTTGTTATTAGCCATAGAAACTTCCCTCTAGGTATGTCTCTTAAGTCAAGGAAAACAAAAGAAAAATTAAACTATTGGAATATCATCAAAATAAAAACTCTGGATAGCAAAGGAAACAATCAACAAAACTAAAAGGTTGGGCACCTGGGAAGCTCAGTGGGTTGAGACTCTGCCGTTGGCTCAGGTCATGATCTCGGGGTCCTGGGATCGAGTCCTGCATTGGACTCTCTGCTTCGTGGGGAGCCTGCTTCCTCTTCTCTCTCTCTCTGCCTGCTTCTCTGCCTGCTTGTGATCTCTCTCTATCGAATGGATAAATGGAATCTTTAAAACAAAACAAAACAAAACTTAAAGGCAGCCTATGGAGTCGGAGAAGATATTTGCAAATGATATATTTGATAAAGGCTTAGTATCCAAAATATATAAAGAAGTTATGAAACTCAACACCCCAAAAATGCTAGTTAGAAAATGGGCAGAAGAGATGAATAGACATTTTTCTAAAGAAGATATTCAGATAGCCAACAGACACATTAAAAGATGTTCAACATTACTCATCATCAGGGAAATACAAATCAAACCTATGAGATATCACTTCATACCTGTCAGAATGGCTGAAGTCAATAATACAAGAAAGAACAGGTGCTGTGAAGATGTAGAGAAAGGGGAACCCTCTTGTACTGTTGGTGGGAATGCAACCTGGTGCATCAACTCTGGAAAACAGTATGAAGGTCCTCAAAAAGCTAAAAATAGAACTACCTTATGATTTAGCAATTGCAATACTAAGTATTTACCCAAAGAATAACAAAATACTAATTCAAAGGGAGACATGTACTTTGATCCTTGTAGCAGCATTATCTACAATAGCTAGATTAGGAAACAGCCCATTTATGATGAATGGGTAAAGAAGATGTATATCCATAAAGAAGATGGAATATTACTTAGCTGTAAAAAAGAAAGAATGAAATCTTGCCATTTGTAATGACATGAATGGAGCTAGAGAATATGATGCTAAGCAAAATAAGCCAAAAAGAAATACCATATGATTTACTCATATGTGGATTTTTTAAATTTTTTATTTTTATTTATTTATTTATTTATTTATTTATTTATTTTAGAGAGAGAATGAGAATGAGCAGGGGGAGGAGCAAAGGGAGTGAGAGAGAGAGAATCTCAAGCAGCTCCTCCCTCAGCACAGAGTCCAATGAGGGGGTTGATCTCATGACCCTGAGATCATGACCTGAGCCAAAACCAAAAGTTGGATGCACAGTGGACTGAACCACATAGGTACCCCTGTTATGTGGAATTTAATAAGCAAAACAATGAACAAAGGGGAGAAAAAAAGAGAGAGGGAGGCAAACCAAGAAACAGACTCAACTATAGTCAACAAACTGATGGCTGCAAGAGGGAGGGGTGGTGGGGGAATGGGTTCAACAGACAATGGGGATTATGCAGTGCACTTGTTACAATGAGCACAGGGTGCTCTATGGAAATGTTGAACCACTCTATTGTACACCTGAATTAATCTTACAGTGTATGTTAACTACCTGGAATTTAAATATAACTTAAAAAACCTCCCACAGCATTTGTTTAAAATCTAGCCTTTCTTTATAACTACTATATTAGAGAGTAAATGTTTTTCTCTCTCTTTATTTTATCTTTTAATATATATGTTTGTCTGTGGGATGAGTTTGTGCAATTTGTATTACCAGATTGATCAATGTACACTAAAAAAATGAATAATACGTTGTTAATTTAGTAATATGAAAATGAGGAAAGTTTTATAATAAAAAATTATCTTTACTATGTTTCAGTTTAAAGACCCATTAAGCAAGATGAGTCTTATGGCTGCTTTTGTGCAATAAAACACACTTTACTCATCTAGGTATATCACATGTATTTGAATTAAGAGACTGAATATACAAATGGACAATGGCCAGATCATACATAAAAGCAACTTTGACCTGCAGTCCACAGCAGCATGCCAAGAAAACCAACCCTTTTATCTGAATTAAAGAAGCCCGTATGCCAGTCTGCTATTCGTTAGACTTGCAGAAGTAAGATTTCTATCTTCAGTGACAACCCAGAAGCCAAGCAATAACTTTTATAACAGTTGGTTCAAAATGGTCAAGATTTATTCACAACTAATAGCTTCTCTAAATTTGTCCCCACTTCCAACTATGATTAGCCAGAGGTAGAAAAATATACACCCCCTAACTAATCATATAGGATTCCCTCTTCTAGTTGGCACACCTCCAGCTTCCCCATCCCAGTGGCCTTCAAATAGGACATACTTGAAGATTTTGCTTTCTTCTAATGGGAAGCTTCTCCATTCTTCTGCCTGCCTTTAAGTCTCTGTCAACATGCATATAATGGCAGATGACTCTTCTGCTACAGTAAGGTCTTAATCAATAGACTTTGCTTTTTCATTTGATTGGTTATTATTTACTCCTACAGAATATTCTTGAAATAGAGATTACCATTAACCCTTTGGAATATTTTAAACCCTCTAATCTTTATTTATAATTTCATATAGGGCAGTGATAAACTAGAACTGGTTAGAAGCACTCCACCAGCAGCAGAAACTTAGCATGGAATCTTTTTTTTTTTTTTTTTTTTTTAGCATGAAATCTTTATAGAAACAAGGCAGAAGCAAATTAAGGAAATCATTAGTTGTCTATAGCTTAAAGCCTATTTGGTTGTCAGTGATTGTTTGTCTGTAGGTTTTGATTTTGTAACCTTGAGGTATTTACAGGCTTAAATTTTAGTTTGCTAACATAGGCTGCCAGGGCATTAAAAACACCTTGCCCTAATTGTCACCTTGTTTAATTATTTTAAATGTAGGAGAGAATACTCCTATTTTAAACTGATTATACTATATAGGTCAAATGTATTTAAACACATATTTACGATTGGAAAGTATTATGTGATCTAACACATTGACATGATTAGTAATTGTGGGGAAGATGGCCGATGCCTCTTAAAGAAGAAAAAAAAATACCATGACCACAACTTCCTGAGATAATAATATCCATAAACTTCAAATACAATTCAAAGTAAAATAATGATTTCAGATAAGATCAAGGCATTGATCAAAATAAATGCTGGGACCATGACTAGAGATGATAATACAAAATATAATTGAATGTCAAAAAGAAAGGTAAGCAAATATAAATTAGAAGCAGAAAATTTTGAAGAAAAAGAAAGATTAAGTTTGAAACTCTGGAACTATTTTGGAATCTTCTTTTTTCAAGTTTACTTAGGGGAATTGGTTTGCCATTTTTGGCCCTGTTTCTCAGAAAATTTGACCAGAATTAGCATAACCAGAAGAACAGAGACTTCTAAATGTGTATGGAGATATATCTTGAAAGTCAAAGAGGAAGTCTAAGTTTATGAATCCTGTTTATAAAACTATGGTAATTTTCCATTCTATTTCATAGGATTTGAAAAGATTTTGATAAAGGTGCTTCTCCTAGATTCAAGCACAGCACCACACATCTGCAATAGAAATAAACAAAGACTGTGTTGAGATCCAAGGATTTTCAGACAATATATGTTAGAATAACAACTATCTGGAATATACTAGGGGGTCAATGTTTATTTGTTGTTTTGATGACATAACAGATAATGACAAGCAATTATATTTGTATCAGCACATGATTTTCAATAATTACTGCTTATATGTAATTTTCTCTGATACCTCTCTTCGTTCAGATATGGTAAAATTTTAGTATATTTTTAGAAAAACTTACCCATATTAAAAATCTCCAAATAAATGTATGTGATATTTGGGGAAAAAAACCTTATTATTTGAATAATAAATACATAATTTAAAGAAATTCCCTCAGGTCATGCCACTTTAGAACTTTATAACACTTCAAATTTCTCTTATTAAGAATTAAGAATGGAGCAAACCAGTCAAAAACCATTAGCTTATTAGATTAATAAATAAATTTACAGAAGAGCTTGAAGAAACCCAGTCAAAGTTTAGTTTTGTTTTGAGAAATTTTCATGGCTCAAATTCTTGGAAGATTTCTGAAACTAAGGATGTTATTCATAGGATGGCATGTAGGGACATCTAAACTATGGGTATGAATTTGAAACTGGTTGAATTTTTTCTTTCTTTTTTTTTTTTTTTTAAGATTTTATTTATTTATTTATTTGTCAGACAGAGAAAGGGAGAGAGAACAAGCACAAGCAGGGGAATCACAGGCAGAGAGAGAAGCAGACTCCCCGGTGAGCAGGGAGCCCAATGCAGGACTTGATCCCAGCACCCTGGGATCATGACTTGGGCTGAAGTCTTAATAGACTGAACCACCCAGGCATCCCATTTTTTTTTTTTCTTTCTTCAAGACTATGTTTAAGAGCAGTTTTAAGTTTACAAAAAAAAAAAAAAAAAAAGAAGAAGAAGAAGAAAAAGAAAAAGAAAGAAAGAAAGAAAGAAAAGAAGGTGCAGAGATTTCCCATAAACTTCACACTCCATACCCGCATAGCCTCCTCCCATTATCAACATCATTCACCAGAGGGGTACATTTACTGTCATGGAAAAACAAACCTATATTGACATATAATAACCACCCAAAGTTTAGAGTTTAAGTTTCAGTCTTAGTGTTGTACATGCTGTGAGTTGGGACAGATTTATAATGACATTATCAATCATTAAATATATACAGAGTGATTCACTGCCCTTATATTTGTCTGTGTTATACCTATTGGTCTCTTCCTTCCTGGCTTCAACCTCTGGCAACCACTGTCTCTCTCTCTCTCTCTCTGTATATATATATATATATATATATATATATATATATACACACACACACATATACACACACATATATATGTATATAACATATATATTAAGATTTTATTTATTTATTTGATAGAGTGCATGAGTGGGTGAGAGGAATAAACAGGTGTACCCTGAGATCATGACCTGATTTGTTGAAGTCTGACGCTTAACTGTTTGAGCCACCCAGGCATCCCAACCACTGATACATATATATATATATATATATATATATATATATATATATATATATATTTATTTTAGATTTTATTTATTTATTTGGCAGACAGAGATCACAAGTAGGCAGAGAGGCAGGCAGAGAGAGAGGAAGGGAAGCAGGCTCCCCGCCGAGCAGAGAGCCCGATGTGGGGCTCGATCCCAGGACCCTGGGACCATGACCTGAGTTGAAGGCAGAGGCTTTAACCCACTGAGTCACCTAGGCACCCCACCATTGATATTTTTATTATCCCCATAGTTTTGCCCTTTCCAGAAAGTCATACAATTGGAATCATACAATAAGTAGCCTTTTCACATTTATTTCTCCCACTTATTAATATGCATTTACACTTTCTCCATGACTTTTCATGAATTGGTAGATGATTTCTTTTTTTTTTCTAATTTTTTAAAAAGATTTTTATTTATTTATTTGACAGAGATCACAAGTAGGCAGAGAGACAGGCAGAGAGAGAAAGGGAAACAGGCTCCCTGCTGAGCAGAGTGCCCCATGCAGGGCTCGATCCCAGGACCCTGAGATCGCAACCTGAGCTAAAGGCAGAGGCTTAACCCACTGAGCCACCCAGGTGCCCTGGTAGATGATTTCCTTTTAGTGCAAAATAATAACCCATTGTCTGGATGTACCAGAGTTTATTTAGCCATTCACCAGCCAAAGGACATCATGCTTACTTTCAAGGTTTGGCAATTTTGAAAAAGCTACCATAAACATCCAAGTTTTTGTGTAGATGCAGTTTTTCAACTCCTGTGAAAGAAAAGAGTGTGATTCCTGGGTCATATACTAACAGCTTGTTCAGTTTTGTAAGAACAACCAAACCAACCACTTTTACAAAGTGGCTATAATACTTTGCATTCCTATACGAGCAAATTATGAGAGTTCATGTTTTGCTACATCCTCACCAGCATTTAGTATTGATAGCATGCCAGATTTTAGCAATTTTAATAGCTGTGTAGTGGTATCTCATTGTTAAATTTGCCCTTCCCTGGTGCATTATGATATGCAGCATCTCTTCATGTGCTTATTTGTCATCTGTATATCTTCTTTAGTGAGACATCTCTTGACACTGCCTTAAATGTCATAGAGTTATAGTAAGTCTTGAAAGTTGCATAGCATCAATCCACCAAATTTGCTCTTCTCCTTCAGTACTCTGCTAACCAATCTGAGTTTTTGCTTCTACCCATAATCTTTAGAGTCAATATGTCAATGTTCACAAACTAAACTTGCTGGGATTTTTGAGTTTGCATTGACTCTATAGACCAATTTTGAAAAAACTGACATATTGACAATACTGAGTCTTCCTGTCCACGAATATGAAATATCTCTCCATTTGTTTAGCTATTGGATTTTATTCATCAAAGTATTTTAGTTTTCTTCATATGGATCTTGTACATGTTTTATTAGATTTATACCAAACTATTTTCATTTTTGGGGGTGCAAATGTTAATGGTATATTTTATGTTTCAAATTCTCCTTATTTACTCTTTGTATACAGGAAAGGAATTGACTTTTTTAGATAAATCTTGTATCTCACAGACTTTTTAAAATTTTATTTATTTTTTTTTATTTGAGAGAGATAGGAAGACAGAGAGAGAGAAGGGAGACAGAGAGAGAGTGATTGATAGAACCAGCAAGGAGGGGTGAGAGAGAATCCCAGGCAGCTCCAGGCCCAGCAACACAGAGCCTAATGCAGAGCTTAACACCGGACTAAATCTTACAACGCTGAGACCATGACCCCATGACCGGAACTGTAATCAAGTGTTGGATGCTCAACAGACTGAGCCACTCAGGTGCCCCACAAAGACTTGCTTTAATCACTTATTAGTTCCATTTTTTGTTGTTGTTGTTGATTCCTTCAGGTATTTTAACATGACAATTATACCATCTATGAACAAAGACCGTTTTATGTCTTCCTTCCTGTTTTTCTATCTTCACTGTCTCTGTATTACTGTATTAGCAGAAATTTCCAGTATGATTTGAAAAGGAGCGGTGAGTGAGGATATCCTTATCTGCTTCCTATTCTGGTGTGAAAGCTCCTAATTTCTCACCATTGAGCATAATACTAGTTACAGGTTATTTAATTATTTATTTTGTAGATAGGCTTTCTCAATGCGACAAATGCCCCATTATTACTAGTATACTGAGAATTTGTATCATGATTAGATTTTTTCCAAGTGCTTTTTCTCCATCTATTGATAGAATCATGTGGTTTTTCTTTTTTAGTCTGTTGATGGAATGGATTATATTAATTTTTTATGTTGAACCAACCTTGCATATCTGGACTATATCCTGCTTGTTTGTGGCATGTAATTCCTCATTTGCTTTTTGGGATTTAATTTTCTAACACTTTGTTGAGGACTTTTGGATCTGTGTTCATGAGAGACGTTGATCTGTAGTTTTCTTATATTTGTCTGGTTTTAGTATTAGGTTATTGCTAGCCTTATAGAATGAATTAGGAAGTATTACCCCTGTTCTAGCCTCTGAAAGAGATTGTAGAGAATTGGTAAAATTTTTGCCTTAAATGTTTTGTAAAATTTAACAGTGACCCATCTGGGCCTGATACTTTCTGCTTTGGAAGATTATTAATGATTCTTTTTTTTTTTTTTAATAGATGAAGCCCTATTCAGATTATCAGTTTCATCTTGTGTGAATTTAGATAGGTTGTATCTTTAAATGGATTGGTCTTTTCATCTAGATAATCAAATTTTTGAGCATAGATTTGTTCGTAGTATTCTTTTATTATCTTTTCAATTTTCTTTGGATCTTTAATGATGACCTTTCTTTCATTTCTGATATTAGTAGTTTGTGTCCTCTTTCTCTTTTCTTAGTTAGCTCAGGTAGAAGTTCATTGATTTCATTTGGTCATTTCCAAGAACCACCTTTTGTTTTTATTGATTTCCTTTTCATTGATTTTTCCATTTTAATTTAATTCTTTTAACCTGTCAGATGATGAGACATTAAAATGCTTACAAAATTGAGGGTAAATGGATGCTAGTATGTCTGTCTGGAGAAAAAAAAAGATCTTCCTCAAATTTAATGCAAATTTGTCTATCTATAAAGTATAAATGGAGGGGGACCCTGAAATTTGAAAACATAGTTTTATAATTCAAAATTTAAAACATAGATTAAGCAGTTTCATGGCTATATTTTTAGTGAAATATGAGCTATGAAAATATTATTAATATTCATGGGGAAAATGGCAATAAAATTATGTAACGATGTAAAAAATATAATCCTATATGTATTATATCATTCATATAGTATTTTTTATAATGAAATAATTCAAAAGGCTAATTTTTGGCATTTATTTTAGACACATCTAATTTTCCCCTTTCCAATTTTTCTTCTGAAGCACATAAGTTAATTTTATGCTTAAGAAAGATATAATTATTTTTCTGAGAAGCTTAATGAAGGTAGCTCAAATCCAGAGCAGAAAGTAGTTTGGAAATCAGCATCATTTAAAAATTAACTTTGACTCTCTGTAAAAAAGAATCAAGAAAGACATATGGTAAATTTTATGCAGAGATTGTTTTCAGTTAATTAATGTGATTAAGTTAACATTTACAATTTTGTGATTGTACATAATTTTCCTAAGTATATTTATTTATTTATTTATTTTTAAAGATTTATTTATTTGACAGACAGAGATGACAAGTAGGCAGAGAGGCAGGCAGAGAGAGAGGAGGAAGCAGGCTCCCTGCCGAGCAGAGAACCTGATGCAGGGCTTGATCCCAGAACCCCAGGATCATGACCTGAGCCGAAGGCAGAGGCTTTATTAACCCACTGAGCCACCCAGGTGCCCCCCTAAGTATATTTATTAATTATGGGGAAATTGTATTTTAAAAATAAATAAATATATGTTAATAATATGACTAGTATATGTTAATAATATGACAAAACAAAAATATGTTTACTTCATGATGCTAAACTATGCATTACTATAAATTAAAAATGTTTAAAACTCCTAATATTATCTTTTAGAAATATAAGATTAACAATGGGAAATAAAATTAATTAAATGGCATAATTATGCAAATATTTTATTGTAGTAGATGTCATTACTAAGTAAAAAATAATAATACCTGTGGTAAATGAGTCATGAAAGTCAGGATTTTTGATCTTCATATATCGCATTGTCTTCATTTTATTTCCACTTAAACAGAAGTTGACATCCTCTTCCTCTAGATGTTATTACACAGTAATTTATGGACTAATTTGTCTTAAAATCAACTCAGCTCTTAATACATATATTTGCCAAAGAGTATAAATGTGGTCAGTTTTTTGTTTTGTTTTGTTTTTGTTTTGTTTTGTTTTGTTTTCCTTGGTTTAAGTCTGAAAACGAATGTTGGAAAAGATGTGGAGAAATAGGAATGCTCATGCACTGTTGGTAGGAGTGCAAACTGTTGCAGCTACTGTGGAAGACAGTATGGAGCTTCTTCAAAAATTTAAAAATGAAACTATCCTATGATTCAGTAACTGTACCACTGGATATTTACCTCCCCCAATACAAAGACACTAATTCATACATACACCCCTATGTTGATTGCAGCATCTTAACTTAATAATAGCAAATTATTGGAATAGCCCAAGTGTCCACCCATAGATAAATGGATAAACAAGAGCTAGTGTATATATATACAGTGAAATATTATTCAGCCATAAAAAATGAAATCTTGCCATTTACAACAACAGAGATGGAGCTAGAGAACAGTGGGCCCCTCCCCCAGAAGACCAGCACAAAACCCTGCCGTACCAAGTCTCCCCACCAGAGTTCTGCAGGACCTCAGATCTGATGGAGCTGGCGTTAGGTCTCATTTCACAAGCAGATCAGAGCACACTTAGAACTTGCCACATTCAGGCCAGGGACCAAATACTGCCTACATCAGGTAAGGAAAGCCTCTGCAGATGACTGGCCTGAAGGGTAGAACAGCCAGAACACAACAACACTGTGCATGCAACACACACTGGAGACACTCACTGAAGCATGAGGCACTTGACACCATATGACCTCTTCATAAGGCCATTACTTTCAGGAGCAGTAGACATAACTGGCTTGTAAAATAGAAGAAGGCAGAGATTTATAAAAAATTCCAATCAGAGAAAGACAAATACAATATGATTTCACTCATATGTGCAATTTAAGAAACAAAGCAAAGAAAGAAAAAGAAAAAAAAAAGAGAGAGAAAGAGAGACAACCAAGAAAGGCACTCTTAACTATAGAGAACAAACTGGTGGTTAATAGAGGGGAGATTGGGTGGGCATGGGTGAAATGGGTGATGGGGATTAAAGAGTACATTTATGATGAGTAATGTATAGAATTATTAAATCACTACATTGTGCACTTGAAACTAATACTTTATGTTAATTACACAAGAACTAAAATTTAAAGAAATAAAAAATCCAAACATATAAATATAAAAAGTTACCTAGATTTGTTTTCATTTTTATATTTCTTAAGTTTTGGAAATATGCAATCACTGAACAAGGACAAAATACTTAAATGCTTTTTCAGAAACATTAATAATTATAAATAATTGACATTTAATCTTCTGTACCACCTAATTAATAAGTTGGTAAATACAGAGGTTATACTATATTTAATAGCATATAACATTTTATACATATTTACAGAGACCAAAATAAAGTTTTATTTGATCCTCATATTTTTACTTCTAATCAGCCTCATGTCATCTCATGCAAGCTCCCCACATTTATATTGCACAATATTTCTATTTTTTTTACTGTTTTATTGTTTCAAATTTTTATTTAAATTCCAGTTCATTCACATATAGTGCAATATTAGATTCAGGAGTAGAATTTAGTGATTCATCACTTACAACAACCATCATAACAAGTGCCCTTCTTAATGCCCTTAACCCATTTAACCCATTCCCCCACCCACTTCCCCTCCAGAAAGCTTCAGTGTATTCTCTATAGTTGGGGCTGTTTTATGGCTTACCACCTTCTCTCCCACCTCCACCCATGTTCATCTGTTTCATTTCTTATATTCCACATATGGGTGAAATCCCATGGTATTTGTCTTTGACTGACTTAGTAGTTTTTATTGTTCTTTAAATTTTATGTCATCAGTTGAAAAATACAGGGGAACCTGGGTGGCTCAGTGGGTTAAGCCTCTGCCTGCAGCTCAGGTCATGATCCCAGGGTCCTGGGATTGAGCCCCACATCGGGCTCTCTGCTCAGTAGGGAGCCTACTTCCCCAACCCCCACCTCTCTCTGCCTGCCTCTCTGCATACTTGTGATATCTCTCTCTCTCTCTGTCAAATAAATAAATAAAATCTTTATTTAAAAAAAAGAAAAATACATATGTGCTATATGTCATGAAGAAGAAAAAACTGCAAATTAGACTATTTTACTGTCAATTGCAAAATATGTCTAAGTTTTATTATTTATTTATTTTTTTTAGCCTTGTAGGATAAATGTTGATTTCTTTTTTTTTTTTAATTTTATTTCTTTTCAGTGTAACAGAATTCATTGTTTATGCACCACACCCATTGCTCCATGCAATGCATGCTATGGAGGCATAGTACCCACCATAGTACCCACCATCAGGCTCCCCCACCCTCCCACCCCCTGCCCCTTCAAAACCCTCAGATTGTTTTTCAGAGTCCATAGTCTCTCATGGTTCATCTCCCCCTCCAATTTCGTCAACCCCCTTCTCCTCTCCATCTCCCCATGTCCTCTGTGTTATTTATTATGCTTCACAAAGTGAAACCATATGATAATTGACTCTCTCTGCTTGACTTATTTCACTCAGCATAATCTCTTCCAGTCCCATCCATGTTGATGCAAAAGTTGGGTATTCATCCTTTCTGATGGAGGCATAATAATCCATAGTATATATGAACCATCTTCCTTATCTGTTTGTCCATTGAAGGGCATCTTGGTTCTTTCCACAGTTTGGCTATCGTGGGCATTGCTGCTATGAACATTGGGGTACAGATGGCCCTTCTTTTCACTACACCTGTATCTTTGGGGAAAACACCCAGTAGTGCAATTGCAGGGTCATAAGGAAGCTCTATTTTTGATTTCTTAAGGAATCTCCACACTGTTCTCCAAATTGGCTGCACCAACTTGCATTCCCACCAGCAGCGTAAGAGGTTTCCCCTTTCTCCAAATCCTTTCCAACACACATTGTTTCCTGTCTTGCTAATTTTGGCCATTCTCACTGGTGTAAGGTGGTATCTCAATGTGGTTTTAATTTGAATCTCCCTGATGGCTAGTGATGATGAACACTTTTTCATGTGTCTCATAGCCATTTGTATGTCTTCATTGGAGAAGTGTCTGTTCATGTCCTCTGCCCATTTTTTGACATGATTATCTGTTTTGTATGTGTTGAGTTTGAGAAGTTCTTTATAGATCCTGAATATCAACTTTTTGTCTGCACTGTCATTTGCAAATATCTTCTCCCATTCCATGGATTGCCTCTTTTTTTTGTTAACTGTTTCCTTTGCTGTACAGAAGCTTTTGATCTTGATGAAGTCCCAAAAGTTCATTTTCACTTTTGTTTCCCTTGTCTTTGGAGACATATCTTTTTTTTAAATTTTTTTTTAAAGATTTTATTTATTTATTTGTCAGAGAGAGGGAGAGAGCAAGCACAGGCAGGCAGAGTGGCAGCAGAGGTGGAGGGGGAAGCAGGCTCCCCGCCGAGCAAGGAGCCTTATGTGGGACTCGATTCCAGGACACCGGGATCATGACCTGAGCCGAAGGCAGCCGCTGAACCAATTGAGCCACCCAGGCGTCCCTGGAGACAAATCTTGAAAAAAGTTGCTGTGGATGATATTGAAGAGGTAATGCCTATGTTCTCCTCTAGGATTCTGATGCATTCCTCTCTCACGCTGAGGTCTTTTATCCATTTCGAGTTTATCTTTGTGTATGGTATAAGAGTATGGTCGAGTTTCATTCTTCTACATATAGCTGTCCAGTTTTCCCAACACCATTTATTGAAGAGACTGTCTTTTTTCCACTGTATATTTTTTCCTGCTTTGTCAAAAATTATTTGACCATAAAGTTCAGGGTCCATATCTGGGCTCTCTCCTCTGTTCCACTGGTCTATGTTTCTGTTTTTATGACAGTACCATGCTGTCTTGGTGATCACGGCTTAGTAGTAAAGCTTGAAATCAGGTAACGTGATGCCACCAGTTTTGTTTCTCTTTTTCAACATTTCCTTCTGATTCCATACAAATTTTAGGATTATTTGCTCAGCTCTTTGAAAATACTGGTGGAATTTTGATAGGAATGGCATTAAAGGTATAGATTGCTCTAGGCAGTATAGACATTTTAACAATGTTTATTCTTCTGATCCAAGAGCATGGAATGGTCTTCCATGTTTTTGTGTCTTCTTTGATTTCTTTTATGAAAGCAGCTGATTTCTTACATTGACTTTGTATCCTGCCACATTACTGAATTGCTGTAAAGTTCTAGCAGTTTGGGGGTGGAGTCTTTGGGTTTCCCATATAAAGTATCATGTCATCTGCAAGGAGAGAGAGTTCAGCTTCTTCATTGCCAATTTGGATACCTTTTATTTCTCTTTGTTGTCTGATTGCTGTTGCTAGGACTTCTAATACAATGTTGAACAAGAGTGGTGAGAGTGGGAATCCTTGTCGTGTTCCTGATGTCAATGGGAAGTCTGTGAGCTTTTTCCCATTGAGAAGGATATTTGCCGTGGGTTTTTCATAGATAGATTTTATGAAGTTCAGGAATGTTCCCTCTATCCCTATACTTTGAAGTGTTTTAATCAGGAACAGATGCTGGATTTTGTCAAATGCTTTTTCTGCATCAACTGAGAGGACAATGTGGTTCTTCTCTCTTCTCTTATTGGTTTGTTGTATCACATTAATTGATTTGTGAACGTTGAACCATCCTTGCAACCCAAGCATGAATCCCACCTGGTCATGGTGGATAATCTTTTTAATGTGCTGTTGGACACTATTTGCTAGGATCTTGTTGAAAATCTTAGCATCCATCTTCATCAGTGGTATTGGACTGAAATTCTCCTTTTTGGTGGGGTTTGTGCCTTGTTTGGGGTCAAGGTAATGCTGGTTTCATAGAAAGAGTCTGGAAGCTTTCCTTCTGCTTCAATTTTTTGAAACAGCTTCAGGAGAATAGGTGTTACTTCTTCTTTGAAAGTTTGGTAGAATTCCCCAGGGAATCCATCACATCCTGGGTTCTTGTTTTTTTGGAGGTTTTTGATCACTGCTTCAATCTCGTTACTAGAAATCAGTCTATTCAGGTTGTCAATTTCTTCCTTGTTCAATTTTGGAAGTTTATAGGATCCCAGGAATGCATTCATTTCATCTAGGTTGCTTAACTTATTGGCATGTAACTGTTGATAATGACTTCTGATGTTTGTTTCTATTTCCTTGGTGTTAGTTGTGCTCTCTCCCTTTTCATTCATATTAATTTGGGCCTTCTCTCTTTTCTTTTGGATTGGTGTGGCCAATGGTTTATCTATCTTATTGACTCTTTCAAAAAACCAGCTTCTAGTTTCATTGATGCATTCTACTGTATCTCTAGTTTCTATCTCATTGATCTCTGCTCTAATCTTGATTATTTCCCTTCTTGTGTGTAGAGTTGGCTTAATTTGTTGTTGATTCTCTAGTTCTTTAAGGTGTAGAGACAACTGGTGTATTCTGGATTTTTCAATTTTTTTGAAAGAGGCTTGGATGGCTATGTATTTCTCCCTTAGGACTGCCTTTGTGTATCCCATAGGTTTTGGGCTGAAGTGTCTTCATTCTCATTGGTTTCCCTGAATTGTTTAAGTTCTTTGATCTCCTGGTTGATCCAAGCATTCTTAAGCAAGGTGTTCTTTAGCTTCCGGGTGTTTGAGTTGCTTTCAAACTTTTCCTTGTGATTGAGCTCCAGTTTCAAAGCATTGTGATCTGAGAATATGCAGGGAATAATCTCAGTCTTCTGGTATCAGTTGAGCCCTGATTTATGACCCAGTATGTGGTCTATTCTGGAGAAGGTTCTGTGTGCACTTGAGAAGAATGAGTATTCTGTTGTTTTAGGGTGGAATGTTCTGTATAGATCTATGAGGTCTATCTGGTCCAGTGTGTCATTCAATGCTTTTGTTTCTTTATTGATTTTCTGCTTGGATGATCTGTGTATTTCTGAGAGAGAGGTGTTAAGATCTCCTACTATTAATGTATTCAATCAATATGATTCTTTATCTTGATTAACAGTTTTCTTATGTAATTGGCTGCTCCCATATTGGGGGCATAAATATTTATAATTGTTAGACTTTCTTGTGGATAGTCCTTTTAAGAATTATATAGTGCTTTTCTGTATCTCTGACTTCAGTCTTTAGTTTAAAATCTAATTATCTGATATGAGAATCACTACCCTAGCCTTCTTTTGAGGCCCATTGGCATGAAAGATGCTTCTCCATCCCTTTACAGTCTTAGTGTATCCTTAGGTTCGAAATGGGTCTCTTGTAGACATCATATGGATGGGTTCTGTCGTTTTATGCAATCTGCAACCCTGTGTCATTTTATGGGCGAATTTAGGCCATTCACATTGAGAGTGACTATTGAAGGATACGTTTTTATTGACATCGTATTACCTTTGAAGTCTTTCTTTCTGTAGATTGTCTCCATATATTTCTGTTCAATAATATTCTTAGAATTTTCCTCTCTTAGAAAATCCCCATTTATATTTCCTGCAGTGTTGGCTTGGTGGTTATATACTCTTTTAAACCTTGTGGATCTTGGCAACTCTTTATCTCTCCATCCATTTTGAATGTCAGTCTTGCTGGATAAACTATTCTTGGCTGCATCTTCTTCTCATTTAGTGCCCTGAATACATCTGGCCATCCCTTTCTGGCTTGCCAGGTTTCTGTGGTCAGGTCTGACTTTATTCTGATGGGCTTTCCTCTGTATGTAAGGAACTTCTTTGTCCTAGCTGCTTTCAAGAGGTCCTGTCTACAATTATAATTCATCATTCTTACTATCAGGTGTCTTGGGTCTTTCTAGATTTGATAATCTTGGGAGAGACTGTTCTGCCTCTAGTACATGAACGTTGGTTTCATTCGTGAGATTGGGAAAATTTTCATGGAGAATTTGTTTAACTATATCTTTCAGTCTTCTTTCTTTCTCCTCCCCCTCAGGGATTCCAATAATTCTGACATTGGAACGTCTCATGGAGTCATTTATTTCCCTAATTCTATTTTTGTAGTTTCTAAGCTGTTTGTTCCAGGCTTCCTCCTGATCCTTTCTCTCTATCTGTTTGTCCTCCAGATCACTAATTCTATCTTCTGTCTCAGTTACCCTAGCTTTTAGAGAATTTAGATTAGATTGGAACTCACTGAGAACATTGTGAACATCATCCCTTGTGGCTTTAACTTCTGCCCTAATCAATTCCATTTTGTCATCCATGGCTTTCTCCAACCTAGCTATTGCCTGGATAATTGTTAACCTGAATTCCCTTTCTGACATATTGTCTATGTCCATAGCCATTAGCTCTGTTGCAGAGGGCCCAGCCTCTGAATTTTTCTTCTGTTGGGCATTCCTCCTCCTAGTCATTGTGGTGAGATATGGCTGAATGTATCAACCGTGGTGCAGTCAAGGTGCACCCTGGAACACTTTTGAGAAATCAAGAGTCCCCACCCAAAAGAAAGAAAAAAGAAAGAAAAAGGAAATGAAAAAAAAAAAGGGAAGATAAAAGAGAAGGCCCAGCCAAAATGGGCCCCAGGGTAAGATTTATGAAGTATACTGATAAAAACAGACAAAAAGACTGATAAAAGTAGATGACAAGAGAAAAATAAATAAATATATAAAACCAAAACAAAACAAAAAGAACCTCATCAAAAAGAACCCCAAGTATAAGATTTATATACTTCCAGAACAAAAACAAATACACAGAAACACTGGTGGAAGAAAAAGATGGGAGAGTGGTTATAAATTCTCAGTGTGGGCGAGGAAGTTTATTTTGATTCTTCCTGGATGTATCTTGATATCTCTGTTAAAGGACTCAGCTTTCCTAAGATAAAGCAGTTTACCTATAAAGTGTTTTTTACCTAAAAAACAAAACAAAACAAAACAAAACAAAAAACCTGGTTTACCTATAGGGGTAGCACTGATTGGGGAGAGGGGATTACCTTGACGTTTCTCTATATCAATATTAAAAAATAAAATTTAAAGAAGAATAAACTAAACTAAACTAAAATTTAAAAATTAAAAAATAGAAAAGTAAAAGAAAAACACAGGTATATGTATCAAAAAGTTCAGGTTAAAAGGTTATTGTGGAATTTGATGTACTGGACATCTCACTGTGATGGTAAATAGGTTAAAAAATTATCTCTATAAAAAAAAATGAACCAGAATAGTAGGAATGAATTAAAAATAAAAGTTGTATCTATGAAGTAGTGGTGGTTGTTCTCTTTTCTTTTTTTGGTTGGCTTTCTGGGGAAGGGGCCTGCTGCGTGATTTTCCTGGCAGTGTTCCCTGACTTAAGACTTAACTCCTCCTGCCCCCATCAAGGCGGTGGGCTCTGAGGAAACCGATTTTTCAGGCTTTTGTTCTCTGGAGGGTTTTTTTTTGGTTTTTTGTTTGTTTGTTTTCTCTTGCCTTGGCAGCTTCTGCATGGTTTCTGGAGGTTTAGAGGAAAGCAAACTGCCCCCAGACCTCCCTCTCAGAGAGAAACCTCAGTTTGTTCCCCTCTGGGTGCTTCAGAGTACATAAATTCCTACTTGGTTGCTGGCAGAGCACATTCCCACTCACAGTCTCTGGTGTCACAGGAACTCCTGCTTGTACCCAAAACCACGATAGTTGTGGCTGTCTGGGCAGTTACAGACCGCCAGAGAGGTTCCAAGCAGTGATAGTGCACTGAGATTTTCCCACTGGCCCAGGCTGGAAGTGCTCAGACTTTCTGGGTCTGTGAGAGCACTGGCTGGCGCCTGCACACACCTCTCTCAGCGGGGGGTGTGGGTTGCAATTCACACTCTGGTAGTGTGGCCCACACGTGAAGAGTGCAGAAGGCTGTGGTTCTGCTGGCTGGCGAGGCTCCCTGACCCTCAAGGGAGCGTCCACCCACACACTCTCAGGCATGCTGGCAGCTCAGGGACCAAGACCTGGCTCCTTCACCTCACTCTCTCTGGCTCAGTGCCAGAGGTGGCTGTCCTGGGTCTGGGACTTAAGCCCCAGTCCCTGACCAACCCGATTCCCACAATCCCCCCCCCCCCCAATGATCCTTTGCTCTCTTTGAGTGCTTTTAACCAGACTCCAAGTTAATGCTGGTCCCCAGACACAGGGCACTATCATATTGGGGTATCACTTTCCAATGGGTCGCTTCTGGTGGCTCCCTCCCCCTTTTGTTTATCTTGTGATATCAGTCCGATGTTCCCACTCTGTTTCACCTGCCCACTGGCGTCTTCTGCCCCCGTAGAGATCCAGAAGTGTATAATTCTAATCTCAGGCTGATTTCATGGGTGATCAGAGTTCTTTGGTAGGTAATCAGCTCCCTTTAGGATACAGGTTGAAATGGCACCTCCTCCTACTTCCCCAACATCTTCTATGTCTAGGTTTTAGATGCTAAAATGTGGAATAATTTAGATCTTATTATTGATGAAACAAGCTATTTCAACCATTATGTACTTCTTCCAATGTTCTGATAAAAATTCAGTCTCTCTCTAAAATTAAGTGTACTTTTCACTGTGGACTATAATGTGATGATGGCTCAGACACATTTTGTCCCAGCACATGTAGTGATTTGAACATAAGCCTGACATTAGACTACCTTGGTATAGATCCCAAATCATCCACTCATTAGTTTTATAACTTTGGCAGATTATGTAACCCCTATAAGCCATTGTTGTTGTTGTTGTCATCTTTTAAACTATGAACCATGGATATAATTTCATTTATTCACCAGATTGTTCTGAGAACTAAAAATAATTGCTTTCTTCCAAAGAAGACATACCCTTCTGGTACATGAAAACTTTTTAATGATTATTTGACAATGGAAAGAATTAGGGAAATAAATTTCCAGGACTTCAAATATATATATATATATATATATATATATATATATATATATATTCCATATGCTCATCCTTAATAATTACCTGCCAGAAACTCCTGCTCATTTCTTTTCCATACTCAGCTGCCATAAATTGCAGCTTATTCCCTGGCTTTACAAATAAGGAATGCCTCTAACCTCTTTGTGGCAATCTGTTCTGGCCAGTTAAATTAAAAGTAGTCACACAGGGTGCCTGGGTGGCTCAGTTAGTTAAATGGCCAGCTTTTGATTTCAACTCAGGTCATGATCTTGGGGTTAGGGATTGAGCCCTATATTGGGCATCCCACTCAGTGGGAAGTCTGCTTGAGGATTCTCACTCCCCTTCTCCATCTACCCCTCCCCTGACTCATTCTCTCTCTCTTTCTCTCTCTAATAAATAAATCTTTTTAAAAAAGTAGTCACAGAAAGAATTTTAAATTTTGGTATATTATCAAAAAAGTGAACCACACTAATGATTAACAAGTTATTTTTTGTAAGTTAGGTGGTTTCCCTTTTTTTGTTTGTTTGTTTCAACATGGTGAAGGAAGACTTCATCTAAAGACAGTCAAAAGGCACACATTCTAATGATAGATTATTGTATAATTTTTGACATGTAACCTTGGAGTTCAGAATGACATTTCTGAATGACATGTCTATACTCCTTCTTTTTTATCCACTTATTCATTGTTTTCTTTAAGAACTTGTTACTATTTCTAAGGATGATGTTGGGCATCAAGTCACTAAGACATTTTACTGATACTGCACATGTTTAAAGTTCCATTAAAATTTTTAATGTTACTATTGCTACTAAAGCAGGAATTTTAACTTGTTTTTATCTATTTCTGCATGTAATGCCAAACTTAATACCATTTTAAAATGTTTGCCAAATTAAAAATAAAATTGCAAAAAGGAAGTTACTGAAAAGTCTTTTAGAGAGTAAGTTTACAGAACTGGGAAGAATGTTGGTGTAGACAATACCTAACATGTATTAAATAGTTACTATTTTCAGTTGCTGATTTTAAAAATGTAAATATTTTATCTCACTTATTTTTCATAACAGCTCTGTTTTATATACAACAGATGAGAAAATTAATGAGTGGAGAGGTAAAGTAATTTACCCAATCCTATACAACTAATAAATATGTGTATCTGGTTTTAATGCAGGTCCTTTGACTTAAAGTCTGTGCTTTTAACATTTATGGTGAACTTCTTTCTGAGTTTTTAAGGAGTAAGTGCCAAGTAAATGGTAACCATTATTTTAATCATCATCAGTAGTAGTAGTAATTGTATGAATAGAAGTGTAATATCTAAGAAAATACTGTTAATTATAAGACTAAAATTTCTGATTTTGAATTATTATTTTTGTAATTGTTCAGCTCTCATTTTTGCATCTTTGTACAAGCCTAGACTATAGCATAAATGACCAAAAATATTTTCTAGATAACGGATTAAGGGGATGAGCACCGAAATAAGTAAACAACTTTTGAGACATGTAGTTTCAGAATTATATATAATTTTTCTTGGTATTACCATCACAGTATGCCAGGCTATGTGTTTCACTATAACATAGAAGTATAGGAGAACTGAATGATACATCTTATGTCATCTTCAAGAGTAAGGAATAGTAGGATATATGGATTAACATGCTTTTTGAGAAAGTCCCTTGAATGAATTTTTCTTGTATAGTGATAGATTCCCCCCCTACTAGTTCATTACATTGACCCACTCTTATTGAGGTATGTATGTACTAAGCAAACACCTTATTTGGCTCTGTGGCCATACTTTATGTGAAGTTAAGTGATATAGAGAGGAGAGTCCTCCTACATCCTTCTGATTTCCAATATCTTAGAAAATGTTTTATAAGGTTATTCAACTGTTTAACACTGACTACTCAAGAAAATAATCTGTTTTATTGAAACATCAAAAGAAGCTTTGTGATGGTCAAATGTTTGAAGACTGCATACCCCTCTTTATGAATCATAATACATGTTAATAATTGAATGTTTCAGATAATTCTGGTAATAAATAAATATGCTTAAATTTCCTTACTGCAATGTTTCTCAAAATTACTGATTATGTAATGGCTATTAGTCACTTTTAGAATTAATGTTTTAATATATAGGATTTGAAAATAAAATTTGTATGTTGCCAGAATCAGTACAAGAATTTTAAAACTAATTTAAGAGATAAACAATCCAGCTACTGAGCTGCCCTGATATAAATCATAAATGATGTTCTTGTTCACAAGGAAACAAAATGATGTTTTATTACAAAAGCTCTGTGACCTTTAGCCAGTTATTTAACATCTCTATCCTCTGTTTACTCCTACCTTAAAAAGCTATGAAACAGAGCAAATGCCAGATTGAATACAAAAAAGCAGAAGCATGGCCACACATTGTGAATATAGTTAAGTTTTACTATGATGATGATGATGATGATGATGATGATGATGATGGACAGAATTCTGAAAAATACTTTTTTATGTTCTTTTGGGGTCTTGGATGCACATAAGACATTAAATTCTACACAAGCTCATTTTAAAAATTAGTCCTCTTTGCTATGTACAGAATGGGTAGATTCATATTTTAATTAAGTTTAAGAAATTCATCTTTCTAATATTGTAGACACATAGATAGATATTGCTTTGTGTCTACCATCTATCTATCCATCCATCCATCTATATCTTCTACCTTTTCTACCTCTTTCTATTTTTATAATACAGATGAATAAGCAATTGAAATGTCTTTGCAAAATTAATATTATAAATTAGAATGCTTGTTGAAGCACTCTTTGAAGATTAAAGAGAACTACATGAATTTCCTTTTTTTAAATGTGTCAGTTCATATTTTAAAATCTTGAGCTTTTACTTGTTTTTCTGTCATGGAGCTAAATAATAAGCTAGAAATCGCTGTGGTGGGAAACATAATGTCTGCTGTGCCATTCAGCATGGAAAGGAAATCACCTGTGGCTAGTTTGAAGTTTGTTCCTGAAATAGATGGGGATCTGTCATCACCTGCCTGATGTGATAGAGACCCAGCAAATCCTTTTATCTCAGCTGTGTTAGTGAGAGGGCCTTTGTTTAATCGTGATGAGAAAGGATCCCAGGGTAAAAAGGAAATGGGTTCCCCGCAGAACCGAAGCCTCCAAATGGCCATAAAAAATGTATGCAGGTAAACATCATTTATACAATATTGCTTTATGGCAAATTATAGGGCTCATGTTGTGTGCCATAGACTCCATGGGGGAATCAGGAGGAAAACAAACTTTCTACTTCTTTGGAAACCATATCAGGGCAACACAGCTAAAACAGTTGCTAGAAGTAATCCCTGAACAGAATTTGAAATTACATTGCTTTAAAGAACAACAACAGATACCAACCAGTATAAAATTTGGCACAATTTCCTAAAGTACATGTATTTTAGATTCTAAAAATATCAATTCCAAATATCATGAATACATTTCTATAACTGATTTTTCAAGGGAATGACAAAAATATTTACTTTTAAATATAACATATTTAGATAATGTTCTACCAATAAAAAGTAGAGAGGCAGGTATATAAAACATATTTAAAAAAACCAAATTTTCCATCTTATGATATTCCTCAATCATTCATGATTCATCAATATTACAGTAGTTATGTCATAATTACATCAGGGTAATTACACTGTAATAAAATGTCTATATAATTGTGTGTGTGTGTGTACAATTTCCAACAGATTTACCGAGGCTTAGGTTAATAGATGACAGTCAAAACTATAACTGACAATAAAGGTTAAGTTGTGCAGAAAAGGAGAATATTGCCACATGCATACCTGTCAAGATTAGAGAATTATGATGAAAAATGCACACTTAAGAAAGCACAATTCATGACATCAATTGCATTAGTAAAATTATGATTAATAAAAAAATGTTGGCTTTCTCTGTGTTTCTTCATTCCTTGAATTATTTATTATTTTTCCATTCTAGTTATTTTACAAATAAAGAAATTGTTTGTTAATATCATCATAGTCTCATAGTCACACATAGACTTGAAAATTAACATAATGAGTCTCCAAGAAAAAGGAAACCGTAGTAAATTTTTTAAATATCACTTTTCAGCAGCTCACATGGAAATGAAAATTAACTCATCCAGTATTTTATTTTGTACAAATAGAATCATACTAGTCTATGGCTCAAAATATAAATTTATAGAATGAAGCCAATCTTATTCTGAGCCATTAAAATATGATTTGTAAGAAGGATGACAATTTTCATTGCAATGAAACAGATACAATAGCTAGTTATTAAAATATGTAATCAATACAATTGAATGGAGTGAAAACATACATTTTTCTGAAAGTCAAAACTTGATACTGACCTTAGGTCAAATAAAGAAAAGTGACAAGTTGGCAAACAATGTGCAATTAATCAATGACTCTGATGTTTTTAAACCCACTATAAGGTATTCAAAAATGTACCATTTACTATTTGAAACCAAACTACTACCAAACATCCTCATAGTATATTGGTGATGTGGAAAGCAATTAGAAGAAGGGAAATCTGAAAGTATTTTAAAAGTGATTAGTTAGCAAGCAAAGTAAGATATGCAAGACTAGTATATCTGTTTTAAGGCATCTAAATTTAAATGTAATCAAATAGGGTGTAGGAAAATCATCCAGTTCATTCTTCTGTCCAATTTTCTCAATACTATTTGTAGAAAAGATTATCTTTTCTCTATTGGATATTCTTTCCCTCTTTGTCAAATATACTTGACCACAGAGTTGAGGGTCCATTTATGGGTTCTCTGTTCTGTTCCATTTTGATCTATGTGTCTGTTTTTGTGCCAGTACCATACTGTCTTGATGACTACAACTTTGTAATACAGCTTGAAGTTCAGAATGTGATGGTTTGGTTTGGTTTGGTTTGGTTTTATTTTTCAACTTTCTTTTGGTTCCATACGAATTTTAGGGTTATTTGTTCCAGCTCTGTGAAAAATTCTAATGGTATTTTGATAGGGACTATATTGAATGTACAGATTGCTCTGGGAAGAATAGACACAGCAACTTCTGGCTAGACATGTCTCTGAAGGCAAAGGAAGCAAAGGCAAAAATGAGTTATTGAAACTTCATCAAGATAAAAACCTTTTGCACAGCAAAGGAAACAATTAACAAAACCAAAGGACAACTGACAAAGTGGAAGAAGATATTTGCAAATGACATATCAGATAAAGGGCTAGTATCCAAAATCTATATAAAAAGTCATCAAACTCAACACCCAAGGAAAACATAATCTAATCAAGAAATGGGCAGAAAACATGAAAAGAAATTTCTCTAAAGAAGACATTCAAATGGCCAAAGGACACATGAAAAAATGCTCATCATCACTTAGCATCAGGGAAATACAAGAGAGAGAAATACGAGAGAAATACAAGAGAGGGAAATACGAGAGAGAGAGAGAGAGGACAGGCAAGGGGAGCAGCAGGCAGAGGGAGAAAGAGAAGCAGGCTCCAGGTTGAGCAAGGATCCCGATGTGGGCTCCATCCTAAGACTGCGATCATGACCTGAGCCGAAGACAGCTGCCTAACCAACTGAGCCACCCCGGGATCCCAATATTGCTTTTTTTTTTTTTTTTTTTAGTATGATTTTAACATAAAGATAGTCTGTTGAACAAGAGTTAATATTATACCATCTTAAATAAATGCTGAATATTATTCAGAAAGAACAACCCACACAATTTGATAGACATACTATGTATAATTGTGCACTAAGGTCATGATAATTTATTTCATTTTATTCAAACTCTGCTTTTTTCTAAGATGTTTCAAAGTAAGGTAAGAAATGCCATGTTTGGGACACCTGGGTGGCTCAGTTGGTTGGACGACTGCCTTCGTCTCAGGTCATGATCCTGGAGTCCCGGGATCGAGTCCCACATCGGGCTCCCTGCTCCATGGGGAGTCTGCTTCTCTCTCTGACCTTCTCCTTGCTCATGCTCTCTCTCACTGTCTCTCTCTCAAATAAATAAATAAAATCTTAAAAAAAAAAGATTTAAAAAAATGCCATGTCTTATATGAAATATTTTTAAATGTAAGTTTAATTAAGGACCAAAAAGTAGCATTAGAAAATAACTGTATAGGGTCCGCCTGGGTGGCTCAGTGGGTTAAGCCACTGCCTTCGGCTCAGGTCATGATCTCAGGGTGCTCGGATCGAGTCCTGCATCGGGCTCTCTGCTCAGCAGGGAGGCTGCTTACTCCTCTGTCTCTCTGCCTGCCTCTCTGCCTACTTGTGATCTCTCCCTGTCAAATAAATAAATAAAATCTTAAAAAAAAAAAAGAAAATAACTGAATAATATTTGATTTACAGAGAGAGGAACTGGACACTTAAGAAAACAGCTCAAATACAAATATTAATATGTATATTATCAAGAAAATATTTAATAACATTGAGATTCTCATAGTACTACATTTTCAGTTATAATGCCTAGAGATAACAAGCAAAACTTTTGAAAGCATTTTACTTTTATAAATTTGATATACAGTTTCAAAACAGTGAACATGTAAGAACATAAACACAGCACTTTAGCTCAAGTGAAATAAACCAGTTATGGTTGCTAACAGAAACAATCTGTAGCTTGTGATCCACAGTACTTACCGCATTTTAAATTTTCTTTGTATGTGAAATCAAGGATCTTACAATTAGAAGGAATATTAGTGATTATCAACCTCCTACTTTTATATACATAATGAAACTGGGACTCACAGTTTCGTGATTGTAGGTAAACAAAGAAGACAGCCAAATGGCCAAAGGACACATGAAAAAGTGCTCATCATCACTTGGCATCAGGGAAATGCAAATTAAAACTTCAATGAGATACCACCTCACACCAGTTAGAATAGCTAAAATTAGCAAGTCAGGAAATGACAGGTGTTGGCTAATGGTCATTTCCAAACCTATTATTACCCTTCTCTCTGTTACAAATCTGGCACAAATATATATATATATATATATATATATATATATATGGAAGGTAATTAAAGACTTATTTTAAGTATTAAGAAATATTTTAAATAATAAGAAAAATATTTTGGAGGCTTATTCAAAAGAATAGTAGATGACATATAGATTTTAATCTAAGATTCATAAATATATTTTCTGTCATGAAATATATTCATAAATATATGAATATATTTCATATATATATGTCATATAAAACTCCTTTCCTGTGTTCTGTTAACATTTACCCTTTTGAAGGAAAAGATTAAAATTAAAACATTTCTATTAATGAACTATATGATCTGGTATATATATATTTTGTTTTTAATTGATTATATAATGTATGAAAATTTTGAAAGTCTATACCTCATATTTATGTGGATTTTGAAGAGTAATGACAAAACATACATTTTAAGCCCACCATCCAATCCAAGAACTATTGAATTAACCCCATGATGAAAGTGGCCTCTGTGTTCCTCTCTAAACTTTTTTCTCTGGGCATTTCAATAGTTTTCTATAACTGACTGGTTTTAATAAGTACTAGTTCTCCTGGGCTTTTACAGAAATGTTTGACTACATTTATTCTTCATGTATCTTTGTGGGTTTGGAGGTGTACCTGTCTATACATGTAATCTGGTAAAACCTGAAAAATCACCTGATTATACTTAAAATCAATGATTGTTTAAAAATGTCAATTACATTCTTCCCAAAGAAGGCCACTTCAAATCTACACTAATAAAAAGAAAAAAAGCAGATTATATGTCCTCAAAATTTAGTTAATATTAATAATGACTAAAAAATCATTTAAAGTCTCAGAACATTTTCTAAACTTTTTTTTTTTTTTTTTTTTTTTTTTTTTTTTTTTTGGTAAATTAAGGGCTTCCATTACCTCTGCTTCTAGTGGCATGATTCAATTTGTACCTGAACATGGCACCTTTTCAGTAATATGCAATAGATTGGGGCACCTGGGTGGCTCAGTCTGTGAGCATCTGACTCGGTTTTGGCTCAGATCGTGATCTCATGGGTGCTGAGATCTAGTCCCTCATCAGCTCTGTACTCAGTGGGAGTCTGCTTGGGATTCTCTCCCTCACCCTACCCACTTCTCTCTCTGTCTCTGTCTCTCTAAAATAAATAAATACATCTTTAAAAAATAATGTACAATAGATCACTTGATAATGGATAGTAATTTCACACAAAAACCTTATGAATAATGTTCAGTGTTAGAGAAAATTATAGTACTTATCTAATTTTACTGCTCTGCCCAATAAATTATTTTGCTATCATAGAGTACTAAAAAGGAATATTAATGACATTAGTACTCTTTTTGTTTCTTTAAGAGAATAAAGAGACAAAATGTAGGCAGTGTTTCTGTACTATTGGGTTCATTTTTGTTTTATTATAGTATTGAGAGATTCATTGTTAAATTTGAAAAAGTAGTAGTTGCAGTCATAGACTCAGCATGCCCATCTTATTTTTACTGCCTTTCTCCTCCTCTTGTTTCCTTTGTAATATTCACCCTTGCAAGCAGTCAGTGGCAGGAAGAACCAGATTAAACGTGCCAAACTCTGGGTTTCACTTATTTTCTCACAATTATGTGATCATCACGCTGAGAAAAGCATTTGTTGGGGAATGACAATTAAATTCCCTTTCACCAAAGCTACTATTACCCTACTCAGTGTTGCCTTGTAAGATACCTCATGAGACATCTGAGTGACTCCTGTAGATGCCATTACTAGTTTGGAAAAAAAAATTTTATTTTACAAAGTGTTGCAGATGGTATATTTCTAAGGGAAATATAGAATATATTGTTTATTTCTGAGTAAAACAATATACTTAATGATGAGGAATTATAACTTCTAAAAGTACATTTTGATTAACAGTCCAGGTTTTTCTTGCCCTCCAAAAGTTAGTGTTCTTATGAAACTGTAAGCAAAAATGGTGTAAAACAAAGAAGCAATTACAGTTAATTTACATGAAAAATTTTTTGAACTTTCTCAGACTCAAAAAATAACATCTCTTAGGCTTTTCTGAGACCCTAGGACACATCTTGCTAACAGATGCACAAAATAAACTGAGATAAAGCACAGATGCTCAGAGACAGTTCAAAGCTATGGCAGCTTGGTGCTGAGATGCTGACTGTAGTTCCAGAGAAGGAGGTTGGTGGTGTCACTTTCACTGCTGGGGTGCCCACGGCTTCTAATGGCTCCCTGAAAAACAAATGCTGAACACTATTTTGGCTTTTCATGTTTTTCTTATTTAATAAAGGTGACAATCCTTTTTGAGTTGCTTCAGGTTAGCAAAAACAAGTACTAACATAGGTCTTTCATAAAAGCTAAGTGGCTTTGAAAAGCTTGGGATACCTACACACACACACACACACACACACACACGTATTGCAATAATATATTGAGCAAAGCTATAAACATTTGCTGAGGGTTTATTTTGAACAAGGCATAACTCCACATATCTTGAGAGTAAAAAAAACATGAATGAGACATAATATCTATCTTTTTAAGAAACCATGATCTATTAAGGAATCCCTAAACACATTCTCTAAAGTATTAGGTTTATCAAAATTGTAAATTGTTAGCCATCTGAGACAAAGATTATTAGAAAATATTTTGAATAGCAATATTCAATTAAATGTCCTAAGTAGAGTATCACTAGAATAACTCAGCCCTAATATTTTTTTAATATTTTATTTTTCTTATTGCTAATTCTGTAATCATAATATTAAATGTGTAAAAATAAGAAGTTTTTTACCTAATAGTTACATGGATGAATCTTATAAAGCTTATGTTAAGTACATGTTATATGATTCTATTTACATGGAATGTCCAGAATAAACAAATAGAGACAGAAACTGTGTTTATGGTTGCCTAGGCATGGGGGTTGAGGGAATGGCAATTAATTGGCACATGTTTTCCATTTGGAGGGAATGAAAATAGTCTAGAATTCATTGCTGTGATGGAAGCATAATTCTGTGAATATATAAAACTTCTTGGATTATACACCGTAACATATAATTGCATGATATAAAAAATTATATCTCAATAAAGTTGTTAAAAACTATCTATTACTTCAATCATGGGAACCTCAAACAACTTTTCACATACTTTATATAAAATAGGAATTAAATAGAAGTTTTTCACACAAATTATTTACTCCTTCCTTTTCCTATCATCACAATTGCCATCATCATTTCATCATTATTTTCAATGATGTTTACCAACAATTTCTGTTAATTTTAAGCCTCATTATAAAAAGGAAAGTGGAAAGGGTATTAGCACGTTTTAGTGTCTTTACGACAATGCATATGGCTTTAAGGAATCAGGAAAGACTCAAGAAACATTAAAACTTTTATTTCTGCTTTGTTCTTCTTACAATAATTCACTTGCAGTTGATCTATTATTGGCTTTCCAAATATCCCTTAACTCTCTTTTTTTATTCTTTATGAAATGAGATTTTCTTGAGGTATCCACTCTTCTTTCACCTGGTGCAGGGTGAAACGATATTATCTCCTATTTCAGAATATCTTTAGATTATTCCAAATAAATTAGTTCATTATTCACCTTTATAACCATAAGTCCAGGGGTTAAAGCAGCCTTAATGTATTACTATTAGCTTAACTGAACAGATTTTTCATCTGTATCAGTTAATGTTCTAAGATGTTCTCTGATTCAAGCAGAATAATTCATTAAAGGCTGTTAGCCCAAAGGATTTTCTGGGACATTTGATGGTATGAAATCAGGTTTACAAGCATTGTAGCCAAAAGCGCTACCCAAATTACAGTATCTAATAGCTGGTGTCGAGAACCTGACACCAAAGTGGTTTGGTAAGGGCTTTTCACTCACCACTGCAGGCTCTTGGAATAAAGGTTGTTTTTAGAATTTCTCCCACTACAGTCTCTGAAACTTACGTCTCTCAAAATGACTTTTTTTTTCTTTTTTTAAAGATTCTATTTACTTATTTGTCAGAGAGAGAGAAAGAAAGAGAGAGCACACAATCAGGCAGAGGCGGAGAGAGAAGCAGGCTCCCCGCCAAGCAAGGAGCTCGATGCGGGACTCGATTCCAGGACCCTGGAATCATGACCCGAGTGGAAGGCACCCATCCAGGTGTCCCCAAGTGACCTTTTTTTTCATCACAATCTTCAATTTAGTGATCACATGGGTGTTATCTATGGAACCCAGGTTAAACGCCTACTGTTAAGGATGGCAAAGTGAGGATAGGGGCACACATTTTATAATACTGAAATCCTACACTTACCAGTGCATGGATTTTCCCTTGCAATTCGTATGAACACACCTATGCCCTAGTTTAAGCATGGCTCTACTTTGAGACTTTCAATTAAATACATACATATATAATTTATAATATATTATAAATCATATATTTAATATTTATTTTAATTTATATTTCATTATTAATATATTTAAATAATATATAATATATTTATAATTTGCTTATTATTAATGATTATTTAATATTTATATATTTAAATATATATTTAATTTAAATATATGTGTGGAATTTATGTTGCTAGCCCAAAATGTTACCCTGGCAATTAAAAGCTTGGAAGTACATATATAACAGGGCCAAAATAGCTCCTTTCATAAAACAACATAAAGCCAACATAATCCACTTGTGTGAGATAGTGTTTTCCACTTTACAGAAGAAAGAACTGAGTTTTGAAGTTGGCACTTTGTTTTAATCATACATGTAGTAATTACAGTTTGGCTTTTCTCTGGTTCAAACTATGCTTGCTTTTTTTCTCCCAGTGCTCTCAATAATAATAACATAGAAATGAAAAATCTTGGTACTGCTGTTATTTGGCAGCTAAGTCTATCATGGCAAAGTATTATTTGTATTGTCTCATTACAATGTGTGCATTTCATTCCCTATTTCACCTAAAACTCCATTTTCTGACACTACTTTAAAGAGTTTTATGATCCTGCATGTTTAGTACTGCTTGCCCCACCCAAAAGACTTTATTGAACATGTGTAGCCTAAATGGATTTTAAAATACCTGTCTTAAGGAAATTGTATATGAGGTCAAATGTACTATTTTTATAATAAACATTTCTTTCCCGGAGTACTATTTTTTAAGGGAGGTGGGCTTCAGGCAAAAGAATTTTGCCTGAGAGAGAGGGAAGAAAGAATTCCAAGCAGGCTCCACACCCAGCCTGGAGGCCAGCACGGAATCTGATCTCACAACCAAGTCAGGACATGAGCCAAAATGAGTCAGACACTTAACTGGCTGAGCCACCCAGGCATCTGACCTGAAGCACTTTAGATAACACTTATGTGCTGGATTTTTTTTTATTATTATTTTACAGTATAGCTGAGGATAAAAGTTACTTTACAGTGTGTTGTTCTGACTTATTTACATATATATTTTTTAATTTTCATCCTATTTCTTGGGTAATGTATATGACTTTTCTCAGCATGCAGACTAAAAAGAGAAAGTTTTATTTTTCACTGTGATTGTGATGTTGAGAAATCACCAGATCCCTAATATAAATCACCTCTTTTTTGCATTTGCATTAATTTCTAACTTGGTTCTATAATACTATATATTACTATAAAAGGTATCAGATGACTCAGTGGATATTATAGACAGGACATTACATTTCTACATAACTTTAGCTCACTTTTTCTATTTGCATTCTAAAGAATGTTCAAACTATATATATACAGTTTTTATTACCATGGAATAAATGGTAGTGAATTGAAGTGAATATTTATTAGAACAATATAGTTCACTGTCAGTCTATACTGATATTGCTCATTTTCTTTATACACAATGACACATTACTGTTCAGATCAGATATGATAATAATTTTTATTCATACAAACTGGATGGACAAAGTGTAATATAAAAAGAAAATAATTTTAGAATATGAGAACTTTATTAAATAATAAATACAGAAGACAGATTCTTTCATTAGTTTCAGGATGATATATTTTATCATCCAATTATATGTTTAATTCTTTTCACTACAATATATAGCTAAATACTTTTTATCTTCAATTAATCAATATAAAACTCATGAATAATCTTCATTTATGTGAAAATGAATAATGTGATTTTCATTATCATTTAGAGATGTGATACAGAACGAGTCTAAGTGGAAGGGTTTTTGTGTTTATTTATGCTTATACATTTTTAGCTCGTGGGTCAGTAGCTCTCTCAAATCTCACTTCCTGTCAACTGTCTTGACAATGTGAATGCTTCAATTACTTATAAACCATAGAACTGTTAATTCTGCATTATCCCACTCCAAAATGATATTGGCCACATGGAATGAATGGAGGCATCCTTAGTTATTTTCATCAAATTAGTTTTCTGTTGTTAATGCCACACGTAGAGTCTTTTTTTTTTTTTTTAAGATTTTATTTATTTATTTGACAGAGAGAGGTCACAAGTAGGCAGAGAGGCAGGCAGAGAGAGAGGAGGAAGCAGGCTCCCTGCTGAGCAGAGAGCCCGATGCGGGACTCGATCCCAGGACCCTGAGATCATGACCTGAGCCGAAGGCAGCGGCATAATCCACTGAGCCCCCCAGGCGCCCCACACGTATAGAGTCTTGCACACCATTCCTTTTTCACATACAAAAACAACATGTTTTCTTATAGGCTTCAAAAATCTATGTATTACAACTTAATGAACACTTGGTATCTAGTCTCTGATACAAACAAACAAACAAAAAAAATGCAAAATGAGCAACAGGCAAAAACAATTCTGTGATGGCGCTAAGGCCAAAGAGATTTCTACTCCATTACTCATTCCAGTTCTGAGTCATTCATGAAGCAGGGAAATTGCCCTCGGCTGTATCCCATAGCCAACCACAGATTTCTGTGGTTAATTAATTGCAGTGCTGCTTGACCAGGCAATTCATTTTGTAGACTGCACCAAAATATCCCTAGAGGGCCCCTGTAGACAAATTAAAAAAAAAAAAAAGTATAGTCAATACTTGTTGATTATAAGACACTACCTTAAATTTCAATATGAAAAATCTTAAAATATGCATTTTTCCAGAATTGCCTTTATTGCATATTTTAAAATTGAGTTTCAGTACTTATATAGTTTGGCAGATGGTAGTATTAGATGCTGAAAATAAATGAGTATGACACTATTAAATTTTAATTTCTAATTAATGCACATGTACCAATATAATTAAATTGATTAGAAACAATAAATTTACTTAAAATTAAACATGACATATAAATTGTTACCTGCTTCAATATTTCTTATGTGTGGCCAGCCTTTTAACTTCAAAATTCACGATTTCTTAAGGATTTGTTGGTATTTCTTGGACACTGTACTTGAAGAAATATACACCTATGGTTTGATATCAATGAAAAATTAACTCTTAAATATCTTTTTCTCCAAGTAATAGCTATCTACATCTTTGTTTAGGAAAAACATTTCCAACCATACTACTGTTTATACTGACCTGGGAGCAGAGTCACAGATAAAAGGGCTAAAATTTTCTTTTGGCGAGTAGATCCTGAATATTAAGTTTTCAATGAAACTATCATTTCTTGGCTAGTATTTGTTGGCTTTTCTTTCTTTTTTTTTTTTTTTAAGATTTTATTTGACAGAGAGAGAGAGAGATCACAAGCAGGCAGAGAGGCAGGCAGAGAGAGAGGGGGGAAGCAGGCTTCCCACCAAGTAGAGAGCCTGATGCGGGGCTCAATCCCAGGACTCTGGGATCATGACCTGAGCTGAAGGCAGAGGGCTTAACCCACTGAGCCACCCAGGTGCCCCTGGCTTTTCTGTATTTATTTTTAGATACTTTGATATGACCACAGAATATTTTTAAAAAGATGTCCTAAAATGAAAATGTTTTTATATTCATTTGTTCACATTTAATGTATATTATTTTCACATTATTCTAATTAACCAGAAATATGTTGACTTAGTTTTTTTAAGCCATTTTTTCTTTAGTTGTTGTAGATAGTTTATTCATGAAGGTGGAAGAGATTATTATATCAACTTGATGCTTACTTGATGCATTTTTTACTAAATAGAAATTTAATTTTTACCTTGCAGCAGAAAGACTAATGAGGCTTGACTGCTGTCAGAAAATGTGAATTAAAGAGTGATAATATTTACTGCAATGACAGTATGGATAAGCATAAACTGTGAGTGAGAAAACAGACTTTTTTTTTATTTTTAGCTTTTAACATGTAAATAATACCCAAGTTCAAGTGAGTTTTCTTGTTAAAATTTATCAAATGAGTGAAGGGTAAGTACAAAATATGAAGGTTATATTTTCAAAGAAATAAGAAATGTGCACTCAAAGTTATCATTATTCTATAAGCTGGAGCTACTGTTAATTTCAAATATCATCAGTCCAATGAAAAATTAAAGTTAATTAACATGCAATTATAATATAGTAAATGCAATGTATGTTATATTGCTACTAGTTATGTATCCAAATCTCTAAGTTAGATTAAAATTTTATAAGGTTGTTACTTTTTAAACTAATTATTAATGATAGAGAATTTTACACTACATAAATTTATATATTTTTTCAACTTTTTAAAAAATTTGTTTAATAAAATACAATTCATACATTGTGTTCTGTCTTTGTATAAAGAGACAGTATACATACTGGTTAGGGGTCCTAGAGAGTGGACTACAATCCGGAGCTGCATTTAAGTTCCATTTTTTACCAATGACCAGATCTATAACTTTGGGCAAAAGTCTCTGGATTTGGCTCTATTAATTAAAATGCTATCATTAAGATAGTATCATTCTATCATAGGTTCTCTGAAGATTAAATGAGTCAGGTATTTTTTTGTTTGTTTGTTTGTTTGAACTTTTCTTTTATCTTTATTGCCCCATTAAGGAAACTTTTTGGATTTTTTTTATCCTAACTCCTCACCATTAAACTTTTATATCATGAATGTTCTGTATATTGGCTTATACACTGCGGCCCTTTAGAGGGTCAGAAATTACTATAATATTGGATATATTTTTCTCTCCTTCCACTTCAGAACCAATTTCTGCCTCTTGGGTAGATACTGCCCCTTGAGAATGTATGCAATAAACTGAATTCTTATTGAATGTTTAAACTATCATCAATCAGTGTATTAATACATGCTAGATACTATTATCATCATCATTATTATTTATATGGGCCACTGACACAAATTTGTACTAATGATTACATATATATATTTCATTGTACGGTTTTGACTAAATCATTTTATTGAAGACACATGTTACATATGTATGGGAAGAAATAACAATTTTACTTAATTTTTAGTGACTCTAAATATATATTTATAACACCTTTTCACTTTGGAGGTAATATTTTATTTTTTAAGATTTTATTTATTTATGATAGAGAGAGATAGTGAGAGAGGGAACACAAGCATGGTGGAGCTGGAGAGGGAGAAGCAGACTCCCTGCTCAGAAGGGATCTTGATGCAGGGCTAGATCTCAGGATGCTAGGATCATGCCCTGAAGCAAAGGCAGATGCTTAATGACTGAGCCACCCAGGTGCCCCTAGAGGCAATATTTTAAGCTACAAGTAGTAACAAATTTATCAGTTATGGAGACAAGTGATAGAGCTATAAATAAATGCCAAATCTAATTTTAGGGTGAGTAAAAGTCTGGGTGAAGAATGAAGGCATTCTATGCATTCAGATTAATTCCATTTTGGCAATGGTTAGGAGTAATTTCTGTATCATAAGGACATAAAATCATAACTCGGAAAAAAGTGAAAGGTGAAAGATACAATAAAAACTGTCATCCAGGGGCACCTGGGTGGCATAGTAGGTTGAGTGTTGGACTCTTGATTTCAGCTCAGGTCCTGATCTCAGGGTTAGGAGATCCAGATCAGGCTCTGTGCTAGGGGTGGAGTCTGGTTGAGATTCTCTCTTCCTCTCCCATTGCCCTTCCCTGTCATGCTTTTTTTTTCTCTCTCTCTCTGAAATAAATAAATCTTAAAACAAAACAAAACAAAACAAAATAAATCTGTCATCCCATTGGATGCACAAAATTTTTCAATATGTCCTTTTTACATGGGCAGGGGGAATGGTGTCCCATCAGCATTTTTAGAATTTCCTGCTCTCTTTCTGCTAATTTATGTCTCTTTTCTGTCTAATTTTTAAATAATCACAAGGCATCAGGATGATATCTGACAAAAAGTCACCAGTTTCATTTAAAACATTCAGAAAACTTCTTTCTGATAGCCACTGAAATTCTTGAAAGAGCTAGGAGACAAATAGCTATTTTATGTCATTAGTTTTATTACAATAAATACCTCTTTCTGAATCTAATTAATAAGTGAGTACTACTGATATTCTGAGAAGTCTAGTAAGCAAGCAGGTCACTGGGTTCTGTACTCAGATAGGAGGACTCATGCTAATAACAAGGCCAGTATTTTTCTCACTTTCTTGGATGACAAAAAAAAAAAAAAAAAGATTAGGTTAGTGCAAATCTTTCAAAGTCTTTCAAATGTCTAATACGGGCTAATAGAACCAAGTAAAATCTTACAATTTAGGTGGTTCGGTTCACAAAATGCATTCACTCACCTACAAGGGGGATACAAATGTTTCTTAAGGTACTTGAGTAGATTAAAATAAGAAAAAACTAGAACATTCCTGATTTTGTTGTAAAGCTAAGTACTATAAATTAAATTTTGATATAATATTCTAGCTCTGAAAAACCTATAAGACCATTCAAAGGTCAGACAAGGATCATAAGCATAAATTGATTAAAAATGAAGAAAAATAAAGAGCATTATTAACGATTTAAATGTTTAACAGTTATGCATATATTATTTATAATGGAAATATATTTAAAATAACATTATAAGCATAATTTATATGTCCAAGGAGGGCACAATGTTGTCACAAAGCAATCAATAATACTTGCTTAGATTGAACATATTGCTCAGTAATTATTAAGAATGTATGTCCTGCAATGTTCTCATACATGCTGTTCGAACTAGCAAATAGTCTGTTCAAAAGAACATTTCTCTGAGTATAAACTTGTTATATCAAAAATATTACCATTACTACTTATTAAAAACATGTTCTATTAAATCTATTAGTGGAATAAAATATATTTTTATTTGCATTCATTTACAAAAAATTGAAACATGGTGCTTTTATGAATAGTTCATGTTGCTTTCAAAATATATTAATGTAATAAGGTGTGGAAAAATTCATACCATAACAAAATAAAATATAGAAATTAAATGAATACATGCCCAAAGGCTATTTATCCGTTTGCCAAACTGTTTAGTAATGTTATTTCATTTTCCAAAGTTTAGGAATGTCACACATCCAAAAGCTAGTTTTTTTTGTTGTTGTTTTTTTAACATTTTTTTAATTTATTTGACAGGCAGAGATCACAAGTAGGCAGAGAGGCAGGCAGAGAGAGAGAGGGGGAAGCAGGCTCCCCGCTGAGCAGAGAGCCTGATGTGGGGCTTGATCCCAGGACCCTGAGATCATGACCCAAGCCGAAGGCAGAGGCTTTAACCCACTGAGCCACCCAGGCACCCCCAAAAGCTAGTTTTGACAAAATACTGATTTCTCTATTCATAAATGTCTATCCATGGATGAATCATTAAAGAAATTGTTACACACACACACACACACAGACACACACACACACACTAGAATATTATTCAACCATAAAAAGCAATGAAAACTTTCTATTTGTGACAGCATGGGTGTACATTGAGGGCATCATGTTAATTGATAAGTGAGAGAGAGAAAAAAATACCATATGTTCTTTTTTATATTAAGTGGAATGATAAATAAATGAATAAATAAATAGGTAAAAAATAATTAAACAATCAACCAAGCTCATAGAAACAGAGAAAAGGTTTGTGGTTTTCAGAGGCAGAGTTCCAAGGGGTGGGAATGAGAAATGGATGAACTGTTTTTGTTTTTATTTAAATAATTGAGTAAAAATAAAATAAAATAAAAGATGCTCACTGATCTAAAAACAAAAATTGTATTATTTTTAATTAGGTTTTCTTATCTTTAATAGAAGTAGAGATATTTTATTATTAAAAATTAAACATTAAAACATTCATGAAGAAGTAGTAAGTTATCATAGAACTTTCTTAGTAACCTTTTTTCATTACATTATTACATAAAAATGAATATTTTTAACAAATACAAATTTTCAGTATATTTTTATTTCTGGATAAGAGTAGAGTCAGTGTTTACCTTAAATCACTTTTACTTTCCAATTCTAATATTATATCTAATATCTAATACCTAATATCTAAAATCTAATATCTATTTAGATATCTAATATCTAATACCTAATACCTCCATTTACAAGGTAATTATATATACAAAGTTTTTTTTTCTGAAACTTCTGCACTGTCATTAGGATACGTAATGATAAAGTAATGGATGTGGAGACCATTTATTTGTGTTAAGTTTTTATTTCTATATAACAACAAATAATTTTATTTAAACCCCACAGCATACAGTTAAGCAGGTCAAAAAGTAAGGTATAATTTTTTAGTGTTAAGGAACAAACTAAATTAATCAGGAAAATAGAATAAATGAGTGAAAAGAGTAAGGGTGTTCAGTGAGTGCCCTTTTTATTGATTTCCCATTCTAGAATAGTTAAAGCAGTAACTGGTCAGTAGTGAGAATTATATAAATAATAAAAATCTACTTCTCATTTATTTATTTAGTCAGTTTTTTATTTCACTTATGTTTAAATAAAATAATATATATATATATATATATATTTAATAAATAAAATAATTAAAATTTACCTTAGAACTTGGCTGAGCTGACCTGGAAAGAATAAAGATTCTTAAAAGTTTATGAAACCAACAGGTATGTCTTATGATGTGGAAATGGCATTGTCCAAGCTGTAGGCTTAAAGACACACTCCCATGCTTTGATTCCAGGTCCTATTTTACATGTGTTCTTTTTTCTTGCTATGAACTGTGACAAATTTGCCACCTTTGAGTCACGTTCCATTGAAACTTGAGCCTTCTTGTCAATATTCATTGTCTCACAAATATCAATATACCTGTGTTCCTTCTGTTCTTTAATAACCGCTGTAGGACTTCTCAAGTGTCTCAGGCACAGTGGAAATACTACATTTTCCATGAATCCTCTTTTGCTATTCCCTATGTGTTGCTTCCTCTTTTTCACCTTCAACAATATATAGTCATACTTTATCAAGCTCTAATTTTATTTTTTAGATATTGTTTTTCAAGTAACACTTGTATATTTCAAAATTCAAAAGAACTAGTGAGTTGACATTGTAAGTTAGGCTTTATCTCCCTATCAACCCTCAACTCATCAAATGAAATGTAACTTTATTTGCATATTTCTATTTGTAGTTCTTCTTATAGTCACTCCATTATTATCTCTACTATTCATATTATTTTTTACATTATCTATTGTGCCTCAGCTATAAGAAAATAGAGATATAGTTGCATTACAGAATTTCTTCTCCATTCTCAATTTCCTCTTTTCATGTGTTTAGTATTAATTGTTATGTTGTTTTCTGTTCTTACATTCGTTTGTTTAAATGATAGTTTCAAAGTCTATTTGTTGTTCAGTTTAATTTAGAGAAATCTGTTTAGAGCCTACTACAAAATTGTTTATTATCACAATCCTGCCCTTTTCTTACTTCGCTTCCCCATAAGAGGAATATAAGGAATTTGAAAAACAAGACAGAGAAGATCGTGGGGGAAGGGAGGGAAAAATGAAACAAGATGAAACCAGAGAGGGAGATAAACTACAAGAGACTCTTGATCTCAGGAAACAAACTGAGGCTTTCTGGAGTTGGGGGTGGGTGGGAGGGATGGGGGTGGCTGGGTGATGGACATTGGGGAGGGTATGTGCTATGGTGAGTGCTGTGAATTGTGTAAGACTGATTAATCACAGAGCTATCACCCTGAAACAATAATACATTACATGTTAATAAAAAATAAAAATAAAATTAAGAAATCATCTAAAGAACTTTAATTGGTATATATTCTCTACAAATGAATGAATATTGTTAACTACAGGAACAATAATCTTGCTGCTAGAATTCATTTCCATTTCTAGTGGTTCATTCTTTATTATCTGTACTCTTGAGGTTTTTCTTAAAATTGAGCCAAACGAATTACATCTTTTGCTCAATATTTGCTAGATTCTACTTTGCTTCACTTTTGAACTACAATTTTGTACTTGCTATGCAGATTCTGTAATTTTCATTCTTTTCCTCACCTACAACTGCTTTTTTCTATCTTAAAGGAGACGAGGAAACAATGTATTTTTCTGAGTACACCCAGTCCCTTTCTCACATTCACCCATGCCTCATTTCTCCAGTCCTGACTACTAGTTTTAAGCTTGTTTCCCACCAGGCAACCATGTATCACCACATTTGTGGAAAAAAATGCAATAATTCTTCCATCTTACATCCTCTACTCTTTGGTAAGCATGTCAGTTCCCCATAGGCTGAAAAAGCATAACATGTAAACTTTCTGGATCCATGAATACCTGAAAAATGTTGTCTTTCCTTCCTGCTTCACTGATCATTTGGCTCCCAAATCATTTTTCTCTAAGCACAATGGAGGCTTTCCTCCTGACTTCTGGAAATCTTATTTACTAATGAAATGTCTCACGCTAAGGCTTAGTCACATTTCTTTCCAAATAACCTTCTTCATGACCTTAGATTTTTGAATTTTCAGGAGGTTGTAACTTCATATGGATTTCCTTGCACTCTTCATGCTTATACTTAGAAATTGCCACACCTCTGAAAAATTGTGCTTCCCTTCCTAGGACAATAGCTCCTTTTATTTCTTTAAATATTCTTCCTGTCCTCATTTAATTATTTATTTACAGCACTCCAGCTCAAATCATTTCTGGATTCCATGTTTAGGTTACTAAATCCACCATACTGTATGCACTATGGGCTCTGGTTGCCTAATCAACAAATCATCCATAAATTAACTCCGTAACTGTGTATGTATTTAACATACCAGAAAGTCTGAGTGGTAACTTATCCTAATGCTTTGCTATATCTCTGGATATATCAGGATATATTTAGGAAGTGCTTTACTAAATCTTGTTTGTGTACTTCTCTTCAGGGTCTATCTTTCAATTATGCATGTGTTAGTTTCAGTTTAGTTCTGCCTCTCTCCCAACTTTATATTGTTCTCCATTGTAGTTTAATCTATTCCCATGTTACTGATGAATGTTTAAAGGCTGATGCTAGCTAAACTCTCTCTGGGTCTTCAAATTTGTATATCAGGTTCCATCAGAGATACACATATAAATTATTTTTAATGACTAGTGAGATGATCCACTTGCTTTTGTTCTAGCCTATAATCTTTGCCGCTTCCAGTGGGCAATGGGAGAAGAATTAACGAGAGCTGCAAGAGATTGGGAGCAGAGGACCACAGTCGAAAAGGACTGATGCCACGAGCAACTCCACCGTCTCACTTTTATTAGATAGAAACAATAGCCAACAGAAGGACCAGTGAAGGTCAAACGTTAATCCCATCTTGCAGACAATCAAGGAGGAGGATAAAGTTTATAGTTAACCAAGCACATTCAAAGGACTCATCTAACTAACAATGGGCGCTTCTGGGAAGAGAGAGAAGCGATAAAGGAAAAGGGAAGCAATAATGGAAAAGGTGGTTTTTGTTCCACCCTGAGCCCACCAGGTATGCCAGGCAGCCCGGCTTCTGTGAAGGGGCAGCCTTCCGCCTGGAGCGAGCCCGGCATCCCCAGCTGCCCAGCTTCCCGGTCCTACATCCCCGTCCTTCTCCCCAAAGACCTGTTGCCAGTATATGTATTTCTTAAGGCCATATCTAAATGTGCTTGGCAACTAATAAAATCCTCCAGGGGTTACAGATTAAGTAACAAATTGTTCCCAGGGGCAGCAGCAAATCTTGTAGTCAATTGTGGTTTATTCATAAATTTCCATTCTATTTAGGAAATATGCAGAAAGAATACAGCATCTTTGTTTTCCATGGGTAATTACTTTCACCAAAGGGACTAGACATCTGAAGGTAATGAATGGAAATATTCGCCAATTATTAAGTTTCAGTAGTGAGTTTTGAAAAGCTCAATCTCCTCCGTACACACTCTCAGTAGTTCTTATTTTTACTTCCCTTTCCTCCTTACTAAATACAGCTTGTATATATTCGGGATTGAGGTAGGGGCTTGCATTAATTTGGGGGTTCACAAATGCAGGAAGCTCACCAAGCTGCCCTCTAGGACACTCCTAGACTTTTCTAGGGATGAATGTCCTAAGCTAATCCCTTGCCATCCTATGTTCTTAACTTCTGACAGGCAGCTGGTGAAATTGCGCTGTCTTGCATTGATTAACTAAGGACCTGGTCTTTCTTTGCTGGTGCTGCCTCAACCAGTTATTCCAGGTACATCATATGCCGAGTCTGCTAGCAATCTATCCCCTAGCTTTTCTCTTTAACATATGGGTTTTGTGACAGGGTGATTTTGTTCCCTATCCTGACTGACCCATAGAAATTCCACTGGCTCTCTGAAGAGTTATTTCCCTGTGCCTTGACGAGCTTACACAATCTTTTCAAGCCCATCCCATACCTCAGAAGTCAAAAGACACTCAAGGGCGTAGGTTCAGGACCTACCTCTGCGCTCTTGCTTCATGCAGTTTCTTTTTTACTTCAGTAACAGTTTCCCGATGTTATCAAAGGGAACCTTCTGAAGCATCTCCTTACACAGCCCCAGCAGCAAAGTGAAGAAAAATGCTCTGCACCTACATCTAACATCTCCTACAATAGTTTTTCTGGCAGATGGAAGGCAATTCTAATATGCTTGCATCCTAACTCTGTCTCTCTTCCATTATTCTCATCCATTCTATTTATACTCATATTAGAGCAGAAAGGATACTTCTTCTTCTTGCTACAGATGAATCTCATTTGGTATGATGTTTTTCCCTTTAAGAGAAGAATACTTGATAACATGTAAGTCATAATAGAAAGGAGTATCCTCTAAGCACTATTCAAGAAGTGCTATGATCTGATATTAGTAGACTTTGCTCTTGATGTGGAATCTTACTAAAAAGCAGGAGTAAGAGTTACTGAAAATAAATTTATATTGGTTTACTATCCCTTATATATTATGTATGTTATATAGCCTGGGAATCCTGATTATCTCATATAGCCTCATTATCTGATTCAATCAAAAAGCATGTATTGTCTATTCATTATGCTAAGTAGCTCTTGAATTATTCAATCTCTTCCCACTTCTAGGTTACCATTATTTGTCCTCTGAGTTACTTCATCAGGCTCCCAACTTGTTTTACAGTCTACAGTCTTGATGTCACTCTAATTATGTGCACGTTGTAAGAAAAATTTGTTTTATTTGCCTATGTGGACTTGGTTTTCAACTATCTCTTTACATGATACAGTCCAAATACCTAAATAGAATTTATCAGGATCCTATAATAACTTCCCACTGCTTATCTTTTTATTCTCATCATCTTTAACCTTAGAGCCAAATCTGATAACAAAGTTCCCTTGAATCTTCAATTATGCAATGGTTGCTTTGCTCTTAGGCTATCAACATGCTGTTCCATCTACTGAGATTATTATTTTTTTCCCTCACCTTTCTTCACTTGATTCACACCCTTTAATCTTCCAAGTCCCGGTTTAGAAGTTGCTAGCCTGGAAAGCTAATCTTACTGGTCTGGGTTAGAATCTTATCCATTCAGTTTTTAATATTCTCTATTTCCCTAAATTGCACATGGAGAATTACATTGTAATTTCATGATGCATCTCTCTCTCTTTTTCTTCTTAGCTCCAATAGAAGATGTGAGCTTGCTTACCATTCTTCTTCCATATCAAAATGTGAATCATATAAATTACACAGATATATTACCATTCCTTCCAGTTTCCCATGTTTTGTCTTTTGCTAGAGTTCTTTTCATTCATCTTCTTAAACCATATTTATACATATCTTTGTGTAAAATAATAATCCAATATTGATTACACCTATATCTCTGCATTTCCTACATATTATCCAGGTTGCATTTTATAAATAGGCTCCTAATAATATATGAGTTAATGTGTCATTATAATATATAATAATGTATCATTCTCATACTGTATAATTATATAGTTTTTTACTAATGTATCATTGATCTCATATTGTTATTGTATAGTTTTGTAATAATATATCACTACTATTATACTGTCTTATATAGTATACCAACTGGTATTACATTTCTTATTAAAGTATTTAAAATTCACAAACTTTTTTTTAGGTAGAAGAAAAAATATTGCAATTTGTTTTATATGTGAAGGAAATCAAGTTCAGAGCAAGGAGATGATTTTTTTAAAGATTTATTTGTTTCTTTTATAGAGAGGGAGGGGGAAAGTAGGAAGGACAAGATGGAGAAGGAAAGAATCTCAAGCTAACTCCACACTGAGTGCAGACCCTGCCTAGATTCAATCCCATGACCCTGAGACCAGATCTGAGCTGAAACTTTAACCAACTGTTCTACCCAGGCACCCCAAAGCAAGTAGATGATTTACAGAGGATCAAATAAATATTCATTGGTGGAGGAAGAACTCAAACTCAGATTTGTTAATCTAAATTGAATATTCTTTCATTTACGTTATGCTTTCATTATCATTTTTCAACTTCCCTTATACTTGCTATTTAAATAATAAAATGTTCATAGAGAGAATCATATTTTTCCTCCTTAAGATAACAAAGAAGGGAGATTTTATTACCTGCTTGTGGTGAATGGGGAGGGGTGACTGAGAGATGCCAGCTTGTGCCTTGTTTTAATTGTGTATATCTCATACCATCATTACCACATTATAGAATTATGCTTCAATTTTCATTTTGGAAAAAGAACTTTCACTTCCACTACCTTATGTGATTACACAACATCTGTGCATGTACTGTGCCTGTTGAAATGAGAAAAACGATAATAGTCATACTTAAACAATTTTCCTAAAACTGTGCTAGTAGTAATTGGGAGTGCTGAGATTAGCACTTAGACTACTTAACTCCATTTCTAGTGCTCTTTTTTACTACACCATGCTGTCTCTCCAACAATTTCATGAAAGAGGAAAGTGAAACTTTAAAGAAGAATGTAAAATTATAGTTGGATTGGGAGACATGCATTTACAGTTCTGAGTATTTAACTGTCCAAATTACTTAACTTTCTTTATAACTGTTTCCTTATTTACAGAATAGGAAAAATATGAAATCCACCAGCCTGAAATGTCTAGTACTCCTAGCACAGAGTCTTCCAAATAATAGATTTCCAGTAATACTAGTTATTATTTCATTAGCGTTGACTACCTTTATCAGTATTCTATAAAGTGTAGAGGTCTTTTTGCCAACCCAAGAAAAAACAAAAACTGAAAAATTTTTAGATTATTCTTTTTATTATGTTATGTTAGTCACCATAGAGTATGTCACTAGTTTTTGATGTAGTGCTCCAAGATTCATTGTTTACATATAACACCCAGTGCTCCCTGCAATACGTGCCCTCCTTAGTACCCATCACCACTTAATATCCATTCCTACCCCTTCAGTCCCCAAAACCCTCAGTTTGTTTCTGGGAGTCCACGGTCTCTCATAATTCGTCTCCCCATCTGATTTGTCCCTCTTCATTTTGCCCTTCTTTCTTCTAGTATCCTCCATGCTCTACCTTATGTTCCACAAGTAACTGAAACCATATGACAAAAAACTGAAAAATTTGTAACCATTTTCCTACTTTATTCCTTCGGATTTCTTCTTTCTGTTTTTGTACATCCCATCTAGATTTACATATTTCAGGCTAAAACTTAAGAAAAGAGTGAGGTGTGATGCAGAAAATAAAGATTTAAAAAAGGAAAAAAAGGAAATGGGAATAGAGATATAACCCATAAAAATTTATTGACACTGCTTTGAAGAGGAAAATCAACTCAAGCTTTCACTAACATATAAAGTCGCAGCCCCAATTTTTGGTATAAAGAACAATTTTAAACAAATACTCATCTACTGCTCTCAGTTTAATATGAAAAGCTAAAAACAAGAATTCTAGTTTATAAAGATCTTACCTAAGTTATTTAAAATAAGGTTTAAGATACCAACTTTTAAAAATAAGAATAGATATCATACCATCTTTTATTATCAGTATTAATGTAAGAACCATGATGTTATGACTGTGGTGTTTTTTACAATTAGGAAGGGAAAATTAAAAAAAAATAAATTAACAAACAAGACCATAAAACAAGAGTGGAGGAAAACAAAAATGAGTTTGAAAAGAAAATTTGTACTTGCTCTAGCGGGGTGTGGTAAGCAGAATTTTTAAAAACCTCTGACCCATAAATACCCTGTTTTAATCTCCATAACCTGATAAAATGTTATCACTTTCCTGTTTGTGTTGTTAATGTGAAGATTTTATAAACATTACTGAGATGCAAATTTAAAACAAATTATAAACTGGGACGCCTGGGTGGCTCAGTTGGTTAAGCGGCTGCCTTCCGCTCAGGTCATGATCCCAGGATCCTGGGACCGAGTCCCACATCGGGATCCTTGCTTGGTGGGGAGTCTGCTTCTCCCTCTGCCTCTGCCTGCCACTCTGTCTGCCTGTGCTTGCTCTCGCTTCTCTCTCTATGACAAATAAATAAATAAAATCTTTAAAAAAAAAAAAAAAACAAATTATAAACTACTGAACACCAAGAAAAAAGTGTACTCAATAATCTATCTTAATTTCAAAGTATTATTATAAAAATGTTAAATATTATAAAAATGAGAAAATATAATGGTGGATTAATATGAACACCCATATAAGCACCACCGGTGTGGTGCTACAGCATCCTACTGCGAAATGACTTTTGTATTATTTTCTCCTTCAGAAAATAAATAAATACTATATCTACTGAATGCAGATGTACCTTTCTAACTTGGAAAAAAATGATAAATGAAAAATCAATTTGGAGACCATTTGAGTCATCCTAAATATTCACTTAATTCCCGTGAAAAATAATTCCAGATTTGTCTTTTCGACCTATCAGCAATCCAAAATCATTTAAATGATTTACTTAGAATTTATAAGTAAACATCACTGTTTAAAAATGCATATTTCTGCTATATTTTGTCAAGAATGTTATCACGAATGGGACTTAATTGGATATTCATGACCATTATGAAACTTAGTATATAAAGTCAGATGGTTTTGTTAATAATTTTAGATGAAGTCTGTATTTTCAGTTATCAGCAGAAGTTTCAAAATGATTATTAGAAATATGAAAGGGGGTTCCTGCCTGAGAGAATTGCTTATCAGTGATTGGTATTAAATATATTTTACTAAATACAAACTGATCTGCCTATGTTCTACATCCAACAATATTAGTGTTGTCTTATAACATTAAGTAATTTTCCAATATTTAGAAAAGCAAATAGGCTCTTGAAAGATTTATTTTTTATCATTGTCCAAATAGTCTCTGAATTTGGAAGATGTTATTAGTATTAATTAATTAATATTTATTTGAGTGTAGCTGACACATAATATGGCACTAGTTTCATATGTATGAGATAGTAATTCAATAAGTTTATACATTATGTTACACTTGCCACAGGTTTAGCTACCATCTATCACTATACAATGCTATTACAATATCATTGACTGTAATCCTTTGAGTGTGTCTTTTTCTTCCATAACTATACGTTCCATACCTGGAAACCTGTATCTTCCACTTCCCTTCATTCATCTTGCCCAATACCCCACCCACTCTGGCCACCAACAAATTGTGCTCTGTAACTATAGATCCAATTCTGTTTTTTGCTTCTTTATTTTATCATTTGTAGTTTCGGGTTTTTTGTTTTGTTTTTAGATTCCACATATGAGTGTAATCATATGGTTTTAGTCTTTCTCAGTCTGCGTTATTTCACTTAGCATAATACACTGTAGGTCTATCCATGTTGTCACAAATGGCTCAATCTCATGCTTTTTATATTTGTGTAATATTTTATTACATATATATATTTATGTATATGTTCTATGTCCATTTGTCTATTGATGGACACTTAGGATGCTCCCATATCTTGGCTATTACAAATAATGCTGCAATAAACTTCAAGGTGCATATATCTTTCTGAATTACTATTTTTATTCCCTTGGGTAAATACTCAGAAGTGGAATTATATGATTATATGGTATTTCTATTTTAAATTTTTTTGTGGAAACTACATATTTTCTTCTACAGTGGCTGCACTAATTTACATTTCTACCCACAGTGTATGAGGGTTCCTTTATTTGATATCTTTGCCAACAGTTGTTATTTCTACTCTTCTAATTTTTTTGCTATTCTGACAGGTGTAAGGTGATATCTCATTGTGGTTTTGATTTGCATCTTCCTAAAAATTAGTGACATTGAACATCTTTTCATGTGTCTATTGGCCATCTATATATCTTTGGAAAAAAATATGTATTCAGGCCTTCTGCTTATTTTTACTCAGATTGATTTTTGTTTTTGAGTTGTGCAAGTTATTCACAGATTTTAGCAAGTAACCGCTTATCAAATATATAATTTACAAATATTTTCCCTAGTCAATACCTTACCATTTTGTTTTGTTGATGGTTTTCTTACTGTGCAAAAGCTTCTTATTTTGATGTTGCTCCAATAGTTTTTTTTTCTTTTTTTTGAACTCTTAGAATATTTATTAAATCAAAGATTTATAAGGACAGTGATGAATAAAAGTGAAATTTTTCAATCAGGAAACATGAAGTTTCAATGTGTAAGGGTTTATATTCAATTTCATTTTTTTTTTAAATCTTCCCCTTTAAGATTATATCATAACATGTGAAGCACTGGTGAGATCTATGTCACCAGAAATTCCCAGTTTGCTGATTTCCTGGAGATTTTTCATCCGATGATTGTACTGCAACAAATGAGCATCATTGACCGCAACCTTGAAGTGGTCAGATTCAACCAGCACTTGTATTTTGAATGGTTTACCAGTTTCGAATGGGAAAGTCGCCTGTCTTTCTTCCTTTCCCCAGAGGTTATCCAGCTTTGTATTACAAACAATGACTCTCTTGTTGTCCTCATTGAAGCGTGGGTTAAAGTGGAAAGCAACATCATTCCCTCTCTTGAAATCTAAAGCAAATCTGTTTGCATTGGGCTTCGTTGTGCCCAGAATTGTTATCAGCATGGGAGGCATGACTCCTCCAGGCAAGGGCAGGTCATAAGGTACAGTCAGTGATCCAGCAGGGATGCCAAAGGTGCCAGCAGCGGGCTGGGCTCCAGGAGCACTTGGCTGTCCAGGAGGCGGGTAGGCCCCAGGCCCACTCGGTTGCCCAGGGTAGGCTCCTGGTGCAGGTGGTCCAGGATAAGCAGGAGCTGTTGGTCCAGGGTAGGCTCCTGGAGGTGCCTGTCCAGGATAGCCGCCAGGAGGGGCCTGTCCAGGGTAGCCACCAGGAGGGGCCTGTCCAGGATAACTGCCAGGAGGGGCCTGTCCAGGGTAGGCACCAGGATAGGAGGTCCCTGGGTAGCCCCTGCTCCAGCAGGCTGGTTTCCCCATTGACCAGGCCATCCTTGAGGGTTTGGGTTTCCAGACCCAGATAAAGCATCATTAAGTGAAAAATTGTCTGCCATTTTCCCGACACCTCGGCGCTCGCTCGCTTGCTGCGGGGGCGGCTTCTGATGAGGTGCTGCGATCCTCCAATAGTTTATTTTTTCATTTGTTTCACTTGCCTTAGGAGACATATACAGAAAAATGTTTCTGTGGCTGATGTCAGAATTACTGTCTGTGCTCTCTTCTAGGATTTTTATGGTTTCAGAGCTCACATTCAGTACTTTAACTCATTCTGAGTTTTCTTTGTGTGCACGTGTTTGGAAATGGTCCAATTTCATTCTTTTACATGTAGCTTTCAAGTTTTCCAAGTACATTGGCATTAATTTATAATCATGCACACAATAGAATTCCACGTGACATGAAATCCCCCTATAAGCTAAAACTTGTTTCCATTCTTTGGGCCAGGCATTCAACTTTTGACTGAAGCAAGCAGAATTGAGAGACCCCTGGGTGGCTCAGTCATTTAAACAGCTGCCTTCAGCTCAGATCAAGATCTAGGTCCTGAGATGAAACTTCTCCTTCTCCTTCTGCCTGCTGCTCTTCTCTGCTTGTGCCCTAGCTCTCCTTTTCTCTCTCTCTGTCATATAAATAAGTAAGTAAATAAATAAATAATTTTTAAAATAGCAAATAAGTTTGAGAAAAAATTTAGAAAAAGAATAAATGATATGAATTGGAAAATAAGATAAGTAGCCATATTGTTCCTCGTATTTTGACAATTGAGAATAAGTTTTTAAAATAATAGTAGTCGCCCATTTATACTACCACTAGGCAACACCAACAGTATTTAGAGCAGACAACCTCTGAACATCAAATATGTAGTTGGTAAAAGTAAGGAAGGAGGAATGGATGAATAAATGGAGCATAGAGGATTCTTAGAACAATGAATGCAGTCCGTATGATACCATAATAATGGGTCATTATTCCTTTGACCCATCCAATAGAATGTTCAACACCTAAAGTAAACTCTAAAATGAACTATAGACAGTAGATGACTGTCATGTGTCAATGTATGCTTATCAGTTGTAATAAATGCATCACTGGTGGGAGGTGTCAATAGTGGAGAAAGCGCTACATATATGGAGACAGGGGTTATAAGGGAAATCTCTGCACCTTCCAATAGATGTTGAAACAAACTTATAACTGCTCTAAAAAAATAAGGTCTTTTGTTTTTTTTCAAGTTTTTATTTAAATTCCAGTTAGTTAACATACAGTGTAATATTAGTTTTAGGTGTAGGATTTAGTGATTCGTCACTTACATACAACACCCAGTGCTCACCACAAGTGCCCTCCTTAATCCCCATCATCATTTAAACCATCTTCCCGCCCACCTCCCCTCCAGCAAACCTCAATGTATTCTCTATAGCTAAAAGGCTAGATATTTGCCCAAAGGATATAAAAAATATTGATTTGAAGGGATACCTGCACTCCAATGTTCATAGCAATATTGTTAACAATAACCAAAAAGGAAGGTCTTTTAAACATGTCTTTAGTTAATTCAAATTTTCACTGTTCAATTTTCAAAATTATAAAGGTAGCAATTATCCCCTAAATTAACACAGGTTTGCTGGAGCTTTTTAGTCAGGGACTACCTTCTTCAGAAGACTATGCAAGAAGGAAGGTTTTCTGCAATACTTTTCCATCTGTGTCAGATTAGTTTTGCAGGGTTTTTTTGGCACTCTAGAGGTGGGAATGCTCCTGGATGGGATACTGACCAGAGTTAAGGTTAATAACCAGATACATGTTATCTTCTGCAAATACCACTGATGTCCCTACTACAGTCTGTGTAACTGCTGGACATCTATCTAGGCAGGCTAAATTCTGAATGACCTCATGGGCATTACTCAGTTAAGACCATACCTGTCCTGGAAAGAGGAGACTCAGTGTCTGTTGGTTATTCCTCCATCTCCAGTAATTGAACAATTTGCAAAGAGTATATTATCAAATACTTTTTAAAGAGTGAATACCTAGGGCACCTGGTGGTGCAGTCTGTTAACCATCCGACTCTTGGTTTTAGCTCAGGCTGTGATCTTAGGGTCATGAGATCAAACCCTGTGTGGGGCTCCATGCTTTTCCTCTTCCTCCTCCTCTGCCCCTTCCCCATCTGCTCGCTCTCTCTTTCTCTAAAATAAATTTTAAAACTTAAAGAATGAATAGCTAAAATTCTGCCTAAATTCTTCCAGTCAAGGTGATATTAATAATTATAATTATAATTATTATTATTGAGAGAGAGTGAGAAAGGAGAGGAGGGACAAAGGGACAGAAAGGACCCAAGCAGGCTCCATGCCCAGTAAGGAGCCAGAGGCGGGGCTCAGAGGGGGTCACCACCCCGAGATCATGACCTGAGCTGAAATCAAGAGTTAGATGCTTAACCAACTGAACCCCACAGGAACCCACAGTCAAGGTCATTTTAGATGGATATCTGGAAACAAAATAGATACTCTTATGCATTTTTGCTTTTACCTAATTGAGTTAGGAGAGTTTATTTAAAATATACAAAACTCTAAAAATTTGTATTCCTTTATATTGCCTTAAGAGGAGTAAGGTCAAAATGGTAAATAATGGGTTTTTATACAATCTAGGATTTAATAGTTTTGTGCTTAGGTGTATAGGGCCAATGTGTGTAGTAAGAAAAGTGATAAAAGATCCTAGAATAAAAATAGAGACATGATATCAGCAAACTTTTTTTCTTCTGATAAGGTTTTTTCAGCCCTCCATAATAGACATGGGTTTTTATAGAGATTTTTAGAGGACATATTTGGAGAGTTGCTATGATTTCTGAGCTCTGTACAGCATAGCTCTCATGCTGTAGTATTCATGTGGCCAGTACCCTCTTAAAAACCTGTTAGAAATAGATTTATAACACTTTTATAGTACTGTCATTTCTACTTTCTACCTCTGCTAGCTGCTTTTTCTAAGCATTTAATCAGTGAGAGAATGTGTGATAAGCATTCACATATACTCTGTCATTTAAATTTTACCATTTCATATGGGACAGATGATGTGATTCCCATCTTACAAATTAGGACACCAATGCTAAGACAGTTTAAAAACTTAGCCCAAGGTGACATACCTAGCAGAAGCTATTTGCTTTATTTAAATTGAGATCTATTTGATTGCCAAGCCTGTGTCATTAATCATGGGCTGCATTTACAATTTTACAGTATGAGTCTTCATTTTAACTGCTTAAATTTCCAGCCATATTTTTATACTACTACTTTAAAATGTTTGCTTTGTGTTTTTTTTTTTTTTGCATAATCTATTATTGAAAGAGAGTACACATTGTCCAAGAAATATATTTTAAAATAACATAAGACTGGCATATATTCTGAGCCTTGCTTAATCTTAGAATTTACTATTTCATTTATGAGCATGAAAATTTTCATATTTTTTATTCTCAACCATCTTTGGTGAAATGGATTTTAGGTTTTCTTTTTCTTTTTTTAAAAAGATTTTGTTTATTTATTTGACAGACAGAGATCACAAGTAGGCAGAGAGGCAGGCAGAGAGAGAGAGGGGAAGCAGGCTCCCCGCTGAGCAGAGAGCCTGATGCAGAGCTTGATCCCAGGACCCTGGGATCATGACATGAGCTGAAGGCAGAGGCTTAACCCACTGAGCCACCCAAGTACCCCAGATTTTAGGTTTTCAAAATAAGATACTATCTATTATAATAAAAAAGACATTATTGCAAAATACATTATAAATAAGTTACATTGCTGCAAAATACTATGATAAACAATATTAATTTTTATGCAAAACTATTCATGAGTATTCTTTTTCATTTTTGGTTGTGATTTTATGTATTATTGGGTTTTTTTTTTTTTTGTATTCCTGCTATGACAGTGCAAAGTATTGATAAATTACTTCCAAGTGTCAGCCTGTATTGTTATTTTTTTTTCTAAAAAATGGTAAGCTATTATAATTTGTACAAATGTTTCTGCCTATAATTCACAAAAAGTTCTTAGTTCATAGGACCTTGGATTTTTGCTTCTGTTATATTTGCTACCTCCTCTGTATCAGGAAAACTATTCATACGTTGGATCACTTACAGTTTATCAAAGGAAAAACCTTCATCATTTCACCAGAAAAATCTATAAGCCTATCTGAACCAGACTGATACTTGCTTTTTTACCTCTGTTAAAATGGGAGCTATTATTTTTCTGCCATCTAATTGCTTCTTGTATGCCGTGTTCCGTAGCCGTCTCCAAATCCTTGCATCTCCGTTTATGCGTAGCTCCATATACGTCCTAAGTTTTCTTATTTTTTGATAATTTTGATCTATGTATCGAAATTCTCACATTTTTTATTATTATGCTCAGTTAGCCAGCATATAGTACAGAGTAAGTTTTTGCTGAGTTCCATGGTACATTAGATGCAGAAACACCCAGTTCGCACCCAACACATGCCCTCCTTAATATGCATCACCTAGATACCCCATCCCCAGCCCCTCCCTTCTGTAACCCTCAGTTCATTTTTCAGATTCCAGAGTCTCTCGTGGTCTGTCTCCCTCTCTGATTTCTTCCCATTCAGTTTTCCCTCCCTTCCCCTGTGGTCCCCCACTCTATTCTTTATGTTCCATGTATGAGTGTTTCATGTAGGTTTCACTTAGCATAATCCCCTCCAGTTCCATCCGTGTCGGTGCATTCTTTATCCATTCATCTGTTAAAGGACATCTCAGTTAATTGTGGACATTGCTGCTATGAATATTGGGGTGCATGTGCCCCTACTTTTTACTACATCTGTATCTTTGGGGTAAATATCTAGTAGTGCAATCACTGAGTCATAGGGTAGCTCTATTTTTAACATCTTGAGGAACCCCCTTACTGTTTTCCAGAGTGACTGCACCAGCTTGCATTCACACCAACAGTGTAATATGTTTTGCCTTCCTCCACAACCTTGCCAACACTTGTTTGTTTCCTGTCTTGTTAATTTTGGCCATTCTAACTGGTGTAAGGTAGTATCCTATTGTGGTATTGATTTTTATGTTCCTGATGGCTAGTGCTGTTGAACATTTTTTCATGTGTCTGTTAGCCATTTGTATGTCTTCTTTGAAGAAGCATCTGTTAATGTCTTCTGCTCATTTCTTGACTGGATTATTTATTTTATGGGTGTTGAGTTTGATAGGTTCTTTATAGATCCTGGATATCAACCTTTTATCCAAAATTTGTAAATATCTTCTCCCATTCTGTGGATTGCCTCTTAGTTTTGTTAACTCTTTCTTTTGCTGTGCTAAAGCTTGAAATTCTTCCATCTTAAAAATAAACAAAATGTACACCTTAACTTCATTTCTCCAATTACTTTCCTTCATTTTAGAAAATAATTTTTGAAGTAACTGTCGGTCTTTACTGAGTCTTTACTGGCTGTAATTTCCAATACCCATCAAGTTTCCTGTTCTTTGTCCCTGTCACTCCCTTAAATCTCCATTTGCTAAAATCAATTTTTTCATATGACCAGATCCAATGAGTATTTCTCTGTTATCTTACCCTGTCACCCAGTAACATTTGAAGCCTTTTGGAAACCTTCGTCTTCTCTCTGGGATTTCTTCTATTAAAAATATTTTTTAAAGCATCTCATATTTTGATGGCTCTCTTCCAACTGACTACTTAAATTTGGAACATTAAAAGGGCACCTGGGTGGCTCAGTCAGTTAAGTGTCTGCCTTTGGCTCAGGTCAAGATCTGAGAGTCTTGGAATGGAACTCAACATCAGGCTCCTTACTTAGGAGGGAGTCTGCTTCTCCCTCTCTTTTTGCCCCTCCCCCTGCTTGTGCTTGCTCGCTCTCTTTCTTTCTCTTCTCTCTCAAATAAATAAATAAATACAATCTTTTAAAAAAAATTCTTGGAATATTACAGGATCAACTGTTGGGAACTCTTACATTCTTCATCTATATTTTGTCCTAGATAATCTTATCTGTGTGGATTTTAGGGGGTATTGTTCAAATGATCATTTTAAACAAATAGCTCCATTTCAGCTTTTTCCCTAGAACTCCTGATAAGTCTATCTATAACTTTCTTAACATCCCCATGTAAACATTGGCTAGATAAATTAAAAAATGTAGGTGTGGGTTTGTGGTTCAGCATGTTAGAAGCTTGGAAGTTGCCATTCTGTCCAAACAACTAAAAATCTGAACTAAAAAATTAACTACTCTTCTTCAATCCATAAGAAAATTGAAATCACAAGAAAAACCACTCCCCTTAAGTTGGATCAACAGATACACAAGCAGAGAGCATTAGAACTTAACAGAACTGAAGTCCATGAGTTGAAACCTTTACAGGAACCAGTGCTGAAGTAAAGAAACCTTAACTATAATTGAAGAATTACTGGAAGCTCAGTGTGAACAGCTCTGAGAGATAATTAAGGTATAACTTATCAAAATTTTGGGGAATACAACAAACATTGTTTAGAGGGAAATTTATAGCATTAAGGTCATATGTTGGGAAAGAGGAATTATCTGAAATCAATAGTCTAAGATTTCATTATCAGAAACTTGGAAGAGGAAATTAAATTCAAATTAAGCATAAGGAAGGAAATAGTAAAACTCAGAGTAGAAATTAATGAAATTGAAACAGGAAATCAATAGAAATTTAACAGAAAATCAATGAAATAAATTACAACAAGAATAACAGTTTAAAGCAACACCTATTTAATATCTCACAGTTTTGTGGATCAAAAGCCAGTGAAGCCAAAAACTAGTTCTATGAAAATATATGTAAAATGAATATGCCTCTAATCAAGATAACTAAGAAAAGAGAGAGAAGTTACAAATTACTAGTATCAGAAATTAAAAAGTGGACATTATTACAAATCCCATGGATATTAAAAGAATGCAGGAAAAAATATTTGACACAATCCAATACACTAGGAATAGAAGGAACTTTCCTCAACTTGAAAAAGACTATTTACAAAAACCTACACCTAAAATCAAACTTAATGTTGAGAAACTGAAAGCTTTCTGATTAAGATTAGGAACAAACCAAGGATGTCCTCTCTCACCTCTGTTTTTCAGCATCTTGCTGGGAGTCCTAGCTGTGGAATCATACAAAGAAAATAAAAGGAATACCAATTGGGAAGGAAGGTAAAAACTGTATTTTTAACATAGAAGACATGGTTATCTCTGCAGAAAATCTGAAAAAATCCACAAAAAGACCTAAAGTAAATAAGCAATTATAACAAGGTTATGGAATACATAAATCTCCATATATCAAATGTTTGATGGTTCATATAGCAACAAAGAACAAGTGGAATTTGAAATTGAAACACAGTCATTTACTTCAGCACCCCTCAAAATAAAGTACTTAGGTATAAATCTAACAAAATATGTACAAGATCTGTATAAAAAATACCTAAAAGACTGATGAAAAAAATCAAAGAACTAAATAAACCTAATGGCATCACTTAAGTGGCTTTCTGATGAAGTCAACTCTCCACTCTTCCCCACGGGATGGTTTTCTGGTAGGTTCTAGAGGGCAGGTTACTAGCAAGTTCTACCAACACTATGTTTTCTCAGCATTCAATGATTCAACAAATACCTGGATTTCTCCAACAAATATCTGTATTTAGGTTGGGGAGACTGGAGTCAGAGACATCTCTCTTCAGTGCTTATATAGGCCCTGTAATAGTAGTGGCTACTGCTTATACTTCCTATTTCTGCATTTTTTAGAGTTCTCCTTACTCTTATTAGCTAACTCCTTATTTCCCTAATTTCCTGTTTTCTTTCTTTTCTTTTCGTTTTGTTTCTTTTCTTTTCTTTCTCTCTTTCTCTCTTTCTTTCTTTCTTTCTTTCTTTCTTTCCTTCTTTCTTTCTTTCGTTCTTTCTTTCTTTCTTTCTTTTTTATTTCTTTCACAGAGACAGACATAGTGAGAGAGGGAACAGAAGCGGGGGAAATGGGAGTGGAAGAAGCAGCCTCTCCGCCACCCTGCAGGGAACCTGATGTGGAGCTCCATCTCAGGATGAAGGGATCATAACCCTTGTCAAGGCAGAAGAAACAACTGAGCCACCCAGACACACTTTCCATCTTTGAATTGCTATGCAGTTACAATTTCCAGGTTAGACTCATACTGATAGATAGACTGACACTAAAAATCCAATACAGGTGCCTGGGTGGCTCAAATGGTTAAGTGTCTGCCTTCAGATCAGTTCCTGATCTCAGGGTAGTGGGATCAAGCCCCATGTCCAGCTCCCTGCTCAGTGAGGAGTCTGTTTCTCCCTCTCCTTCTGCCTCTCCTCTCCACTCATGCTCTCTCAAATGAATAAACAAAATCTTTTAAAAATAAATAAAATATTATAATGCATTTATTTATATATCTTTTAGAGTTTGGCACTGCTTTAAACAGACCACTTGAGGTGTGTACTCCTTTAACTGCTACTTCATATACTGAGAAAGAGAATTTTATTGAATTGTAAGTAAACATGAGGTGTACAGAATAAGGGGAATTTATACTAAAGCAATTTAGTTCAGGAGTTAATTCTGTAAATCTTCTATACTTAGGTTTATTCCTAACATTTCATTTTGTGTTTGGTAGTAAACCTCTGGTTTCTATTTTTCATTTTTCAAAAATCTCTTACTTACCATTATTTATTTTTTATTTATTTCCCTACTAAAGGTTGGAGAGAATTTTTATTACTATTCTTATGATAACCTTAATATTTTTATATACATACAGCCCTGATAACAAATCCTGAAGACTTATCCTTTCTGGCAAGATACTGTCATTCAACTATTTATTTTAAACTGTTCTTTTTTTGGTCTCTTTTTAAAAGTATACTTTGTATTTGAGGGTATAACTCTTGAACCATATGGATTATCTGGATGTCTCAGTTTCTTCCCAGGGCCAGACCAAGGCGAAGTCTTTTATGCCCAGTTAGGCTTTAGAATTGATGGGGGTTTTGGGTGTAGGTTTTTGTTTTTATAAATAATCCCAGGAATATCCTTTCTCTGTCTACATAAATGAGGTATTGCTTCGACTCAGGATTATCTGGATTTAAGAAAGCTTTTTGTTTGTTCTTGGGAGAAATTGATTACTTTCAAGGAACTTAATTTTATGTTGCAAAATAAGTTATATTTTTCTATTGTTTCTAGGTATTTTACAAAGAAAGATATTCAGGTTGTGTAGTGAATTAAATGCCAGAAAAAAATCTACAATAAAGTTTTTTTTTAAATGGTAAGAAAAAATCAATGCCAATACATTTCAAAACATTGAAAATATATACAGATCTTCAGAAAAATTCAAATGACTGCATAAAAATATTAAAATTTTAATAATGTTACTTTCTAATAATTTAATAAATACATCATCTCTTACAAGTTATACCTTCAGTACTTACACATATATTTATGAACTTGCATATTTCAGCAGGTCCTCAAATGGAGTCCATATCTAACCAATTTTCATGACTACATACTGCAAAACCAGCTCCATGGTTATATCATTTATCATTATCTCTTACCAAAACTACTCCTGCAGTGACTGGTAAGTCTCCCAACCTCACTCTTGCCCTTCCTTTTCTCTTGTCCACACAAACTAGAGTGACACAGCCTTTCCTCAAAGTGATTTGGAAAGCAAGATTCAGAAAGGCAGAGATTTTTGTTTCTTTTCTGTCTCAGGAACTTTGGTTTGTAGTAGAGGGAATAGCAGGAAGTTAATAAATATTTATTGAACAACTGAATGCACTCGTAGTGCATTCTTAAACAATGTAGTCTCTGGGGGTCATTGTATCCTCCCATCAAGCACCCATCTACCTTCCTATTGCCCTGAATTAGGCCCATAGCTTTCCAGTCTAGAGACATTGTGCTTACTTTTATGAAAGGACACACATGGATAAGATTAAAGAGCTAAAAAAGAGTATGTCTTTTTTTGGTATTTTATAAGCATTAAATTTTCTAATTTCTTTTCAACTCCAAAATATAATCTGTCAAGGTAAGGATGCTAATAAGTGAGGTAAGGTAATGAGAGAATTGTAGATTAGGACAGAAAAGTGATTTTCTTTTTCCTTCAGTTTTCTCAAATATAATTACTTAATGAAGTAACAGAGCATGCAATAAGCATACATTGCTATAATATACTAATTTACAATATTTTCATATATGAGATGCCTGGGTGGCAGAGTTGGTTAAGTGTCCAGCTCTTGGTTTCAGCTCAGGACATGATCTCAGGGTCATGAAATGGAGCCCTGACCAGGTTCTGTGCTCAGGAGTGAAGTTTGCTTGAGATTTTCTCTTTTCCCTCTGCCCCTCCCATTCATGATCACGAACTCTTTCTCTAAAATAATTTAATAAATCTTTAAAATAAAATAAAATATTTTCATATAAGAATTTTATTCAAGACAGTGAGACTTTTTAATGACCAATGTCACAAGGGAAAATATAAATAAAAGAGAAATTCAAAATGATCCTAAAAATTAGGTTAATTGTGCTTTATAAAACATAATAGAGCTTATTTTTTGATGCAAGATTCTCCATATGATATTATAATATGTAAATTCTCTGAATTGAAAATAGCATCTTAAATACAGTTTTTAGAGTTAAAAAGTATACTTCAATTCAAGTTTTTTTTTTTTTTTTCCAAAAGTAAGGATGGTTTCAGGAGTCACCTTATAAAATTGTGTATTAAGGAGTGTATGATCCAATGTGATAACTCCAAACTTTATTACAGTAGTAATTTCAAAGTAATCCTGCAAAAATATTTATGAGGACATTTTTGAAACACTTTCCTATTTAATTTTTTATTATAAGTACTTACATGTCTCTTCTTATGATCAAATTTATTGCACTGTTTCTCTCAGTGTGTTATCTTTGAAATATTTTTACAGACTACATTTTGTTTTTCCTTTGACTGAGTAATTTTAAATACATCACTGTAGCAGTAAAAAGAGTCATGTCAGGTATTGTATCATGGAACTAATTCATAGATAAAAATTAAATTCCTAACTTTTCAGAGTTCTCTGTATTAGAAATAAGATACATTGTGACAACTGATGGATTCAAAACAGAACACTGTATTTTTGATCAGTTCAGTGTTTTAGTAGAGTGATGGAGAGACTTAAAAGATTACTTCTGAAAAGCAAGTTATATTTTATTGGTTTAATAGCATATAAAATTAGTTTCTAGTAATTGCCCTCAGTTTAAAGTAGGCAAATATTAGAATCTATCATACATCTCACCTACTGTAAAAGCAATGTGAATGTTCCTCAAATTTTTCAGAAAAATAGTAAACTGTATTTACTTATAAGCATGTAAGGGAATATAAAAGATTGTTGAGACAGTGAAACATGTAAAAGAGGAAGATCATCAGTAAAAGCAATAATAGCATATCCTTTCTATCTCTGCTTGACTTGGATTAAAATGATGCCTAACATTTCCAATCTGTTCATGGTGACGATGTCAAGTTATCAGTGCCCTCATATGACAAATCATTACAACTATGGTCCCTGTTGTTAGTAATAACTAATGAGATTTAATTAATAGAGTGATTTAATTATTTAATCAGCTAATTCTCTGATAATATGATTTTTATTTTATTATAAAATTGGTTGGTATATATTCTAAATGCAGTTATTTATTTATTTATTTATTTATTTAAGATTTTATTTATTTATTTGACAGAGAGAGCTCACAAGTAGGCAGAGAGGCAGGCAGAGTTGGGGGGAGGGGGAAGCAGGCTCGCTGCTGAGCAGAGAACACGATGTGGGGCTTGATCCCAGGACTCTGGGATCATGACCTGAGCCGAAGGCAGAGGCTTTAACCCACTGAGCCACCCAGGTGCCCCCTTAAATGCATTTAAATCTGAGTCTTATTTTTTCGTTTTGTGTGTTTTATTACATATACAACCCAGCTTTATTTTATAGGAAATGCCTCTTATGAAGTCGACATTAATGTTAATTGAATCATTTCATCTAATCCTTTGTGTAACATGCTGAAAGTGTTACTTTAGTGACAAAAACAGTCAAAACACCAGAGTTAATGTGTTGTTAATTAACTCAGTTTGTTATTTTGTTGCCTTAAATTTTCAAATATTTGAATATAACAGTGTCACAAAGTAATTAGAGAGTTAGAATATAGAGACCTGTTTTCAATTGCTGAGTGAAATGTAATCACTTTGGAAATGAAATCTGACAGGTTCTATTTCTGGTTAGCATCTTAAAATGACATATCAATTTCTAAAAGCTTATTGTTCAATATCAAAAAGGATTTAGCATTTTAAGAAAAATGATCTAGGTCAGTCAGTGGGATCAAATAAATAATTCTATCCCCAAGTTTTCTAACTCATTTACCTTCTTTAAGACTTCTTTCACCTTTTTGTCAAGATCGCAAGAAAACCACTGCCTGGTATACTTTCTGTTTTTCCTTACAAGGCTTTGCAGTCTTCTTATACTTTTGAGCTTGTATGCCATCCCATGTATAAAATGTTGTAATTGCATATGTACACATTGAGAACCCGTCTTAGTCTGTTAGGGATGTTATAACAAAAATACCATAGACCAGTGACGTACAAACAATAGAAATTTGTTTCTTACAGTTCTTGATGCAGGGAAACCCAAGACTAAGGAGCTGGAAGATCTTGTATCTTCCTGGTTTCACAGATGGCATTGACTGTCTTCTTGCTGTCTCCTCACATGGCAAAAAGGATGAAGGAGCTCTCTGGGATCTCTCTTACAAGGATACTAATCCCATGTATTTGGGTCCACCCTCACTACTTAATCACCTTCTGAAGGTCCCACATCCAAATGCCATCATTTTTGGAATTAAGTTTCAATATATGCATTCTGAAATGCATACCATCTAATGATATTGAAGATGCTTATAGACATATATAGAGGCATACAGGGATTCTGCAAAACCTCCATGAAAATCACAAGGAGACTTGTGGTTTTAAGAAAAAAGTTATGCTTTCTTCTGCCACCAAAACTTCTAAAATTTAGAAGTTTTACCTGTGTTGTTACTAAGCTTTGTGAGAAACTGAAATCATGACCATGAGGCACAAAGTGACTATGCTCCCAGATACCCCTATCATGAACCAGCTGTTATCTGGTTCACCAAACCATAACATAAGGTGTGCACAAAAATAACCCACTATAAAATGTCCACATTTTTGTAAGTGTTTTGTTTTTTTTTTTTGCATTGTAATTGATTTTATTTTATTTTTTTATTTTTTTATTTTTTTTTTAATTTTTTATTTTTTATAAACATATATTTTTATCCCCAGGGGTACAGGTCTGTGAATCACCAGGTTTACACACTTCACAGCACTCACCAAATCACATACCCTCCCCAATGTCCATAATCCCACCCCCTTTTTTTTTTTATTAGGTGTTCCTCAAGTTACTCAGACATATTCAGATATTCACCAATGATTCATCTGTTTCTGCTGAGACACTAGTAATAAGTTTTAAATTAGATACAACTCAAAAAATCCAACAGACTTCTCCCCCTGAAATGTTAGGACACAAGCGGATGGGAATATCTATAAATCAGCTCTTACCAGGAACTGACCAAGCTGGCACCCTAATCCCAGACTTTCAGCTTCCAAAATTGTGAAGAAATAAATTTTTGTTTTTTAAGTGATTCAGTCTGTGGTATTTTATTATGGAAGCAAAGGAAGACTAATACATCCTCTATGTTCAGGAAAAGGATTAGGGTAGCCATGGTTACCTTGGAAAGTGAGTTGTGTAGACTTTGTATTCATATGATTTTTTTTCAAATTTTTGTTTAAATTCTACTTAACATGTAGAGCAATATTAGTATCAGGAGGAGACTTTAGTTATTCGTCACTTACATATATCACCTAGTACTCAATACAAGTGTCCTCCTTAATGTCCATCACCCATTTAGCCCATCCACTGTCCACCTCCCCTTCATCAGCTCTCAGTCTGTTCTCTATATTTAGGAGTCTCTTATGGTTTGCTTCCCTCTCTTTTTTCTTCCCCTTCCCCTATGTTCTTTTGTTGTGTTTCTTAAATTATACACATGAGTGAAATCATATGGTATTTATCTATCTCTGACTGACTTATTTTGCTGACAATAATACATTCTAGCTCCATCCACATCATTGCAAATGGCAAGATTTCATTCTTTTTGATGGCTAAGTAATATTCCATATATATATATATATATATATATATATATATATATAATTTTTCTTTATCCATTCTTTACCATTTCTTCTTTATCCATTTTTTCAGTGGATGGATGGGCTCTCTCCATAGTTTCTCTATGGTTAATAATGATGCTATAATCATCAGGGTGCATGTATCCTTTCAAATCAGTATTTTTGTATCCTTTGTTTAAATACCTAGTAGCACAATTGCTGGATCATAGGGTAGTTCTCTTTTCAACTTTTTGAGGAACCTCCATACTGTTTTCTACAGTGGTTGCACCAGTTTGCATTCCCACCAACAGTGCAAAATTGTTCCCCTTGCTCCACAGCCTGGCCAACATCTCCTGTTTCCTGTGTTGTTAATTTTAGTCATTCTGGTAGGAGTGAAGTAGTATCTCATCATGGGTTTGATTTGTATTTCCCTGATGATGAGTGATATTGAGTATTTTTTAATGTGTCTATTGGCCATCTGGATGTCCTCTTTGGAAAAGTATCTCTTCATGCCTGCTCCCCATTTCTTAAATGGATTATTTATTTTTTGGATGTTGAGATTAAGCTCTTTATGAATTTTGGATACCAACACTTTACAAGACATGTCATTTGCAAATATCTTCTCCTATTCTATAGGCTGCCTTTTAGTTTTGTTGATTGTTTACTGCACAGAAGGTTTTTTTCTTGGCAAAGCCCCAATAGTTCATTTCTGCTTTTGTTTACCTTAGCTAGTTAAGACGTTGCTTTGGCAGAGGTCACAGAGGTTTCTGCCTGTGTTGTTCTCTAGGATTTTGATGGATTCTTGTCTCACATTTAGGCCTTTCATCCATTTTGAATTTATTCTTGTGTATGGTGTAAGCAAGGGGTCCAGTTTCATTCTTCTGCATGTGGCTGTCCAGTTTTCTCAAAACTGTTGGTTGAAGGGACTGTCATTTTTCCATTGGATATTCTTTCCTGTTTTGTCAAAGATTAATGACCATATAGTTATGGGTCCATTTCTAGGTTTTCTATTCTGTTCCATTGATCTATGTATCTGCTTTTGTGCCAGTACCATACTGTCTTCATCACTACAACTTTGTAATATAGCTTGAAGTCTGGCATTGTGATGTCTTCAGTTTCATTTTTCTTTTTGAAGATTGCTCAGGATATTTGGGGTCTCTTCTGGTTATACAATTTTTAGGATTGTTTGTTCTAGCTATATGCTATAGTGGTATTTTAATAGTGATTGCATTAAATGTATAGATTGCTTTGGGTAATATAGCTATTTCAACAATACTTGTTCTTCCAATCCATGAGCATATGATGCTTTTCCATTTCTTTGCATTTTCTTCAGTTTCTTTCATGAGTGTCCTATAGTTTTCAATTATATTGTCCTATAGTTTTGGTTAGGTTTGTTCCTAGGTATCTTATGGGTTTTGGTATAATTATAAATAGGATGGTTTCTTTGATTTCTTTTTCTGCTGCTTTATTATTAGTGCACAGAAATGCAACAGATTCTGTACATTTTAATACTGTGACTGCTGAATTTGTGTATCAGTTCTAGAAATAGTTTGTGGAGTCTTTCAGATTGTCTACATAAAGTATCACATCATCTGTGGATAGTGAAAGTTTAACTTCCTTGCTGATTTGGATGCCTTTTATTTCTTTTTGTTGTCTGATTGCAAAAGCTAGGACTTCCAGTACTATGATAAATAAGTGGTGAGAGTGGACAACCCTGTCTTCTTCCTGACCAAAGAGGAAAAGCTTTCAGTTTGTCCCCACTTAGGATGATATTAGCTGTGGGTCTTTCATATATGGTCTTTGTGATGTTGAGGTATGTTCCTTCTATTCCCATTTTGTTGAGAGTTTGATAAAACTCATCAAGAAATGATGTATTTTGTCAAATGCTTTCTCTGCATCTATTGAGAGGGTCATATGGTCTTTATCCTTTCTTTCATCAATGGGGTGTATCACACTGATTGATTAGTGAATATCAAACCATTTGTGCATTCCAGGAATAAAGCCTACCTGATTCTTGTGAATATTCTCTTAGTGTACTGCTGGATTCAATTTGTCAGTATTTTGTTGAGAATTTTTGCATCCATGTTCATCAAGGATATTGACCTGTAATTCTCCTTTTTAGTGGGGTCTTCATCTGGTTTTGGAATCAAGATAATGCTGGCATTGTAGAATGATTTTGGAAGTTATCCTTCCATTTCTATTTTTTGGAACAGTTTGAGAAGAATTTATTCTTATTTCAATGTCTGTTAGAATCCCCTGGGAAGGCCTCTGGGGTCTGGGACTTCTGTTTGAATGGAGATTTTTGATTACTAATTCAATTTCTTTGCTGGTTATGGGTCTGTTTAAATTTTCTTTTTCTTCCTATTTAAGTTGTGATACTTTGTATATTTCTAGGAATTTATCGATTTCTTCCAGATTGCAAATTTGTTGGCATATAATTTTTCATAATGTTCTAATTGCTTATATTTGTGGCATTGATTGTAATATCTTTTTTTCTTTCATGCTTTTAATTATTTGGGCTCTTTTTCTTCCTTTTTCATATGTCTGGCTAGGGGGTTATCAATTTTATCAATTATTATAAAGAACCAGCTCTTAGTTTCACTGATCCATTCTACTGGAGGTTTGCTATTGCTGTTTCTATATCATTCACTTCTGTTTTAATATTTATTATTTCCCTTCCTCTGCTAACTTTAGGTTTTATTTGCTGTTCCTTTTTTAGTTTCTTTAAGTGTAAGTTTAAGTTGTATTTGACACTGCTCTTGTTTCTTGAGGTAGGCCTGTATAGCTATATACTGCCTTCTTAAGACAACTTTGCTGCATCCCAGGTTCTGGACTGTCATGTTTCCATTTTCATTTGCTTCCATGTATTTTTTATATTTCTTCTTTAATTTATTGCTTTATTCATTTATTCTTTAGTAGGATGTTCTTTAACCTCTGTGTATTTGTGGTCTTTCAAATTTTTCTTGTGGTTGACTTCAAGTTGTATAGTATTGTGGTCTGAAAATACACATGGTATGATCTCAGTCTTTTTGTACTTTTTGAGGCCTGATTTGTGACCTAGTATCAATCTATTCTGGAGAATGTTTCATGTTCACTCAGAAAGAATGTGGATGCTGTTCCTTTAGGTTAAATGTTCTGAATATATCTGTTAATTCCATCTCGTCCAGTACACCATTCAAAGCCATTGTTTCCTTGTTGATTTTCTGCTTAGATGATCTAACAATTCATATAAGTGGTGGTGTTAGTGTCCATTACTATTATTGTATTGTTATCAATTAGTTCCTTTATGTTTCTTATTGTTTTATATATTTGGCTGTTCTCAACTTGAGGGCATAAATATTTACAACTGGTAGATCTTCTTATTGGATAGATTCCTTAATTACGATAGAGTGCCCTTCTACATCTCTTGTCACAGTCTATGGTTTAAAGTCTAGTTTGTCTGATATAAGCATGGCTATTTTGGCTTTCTTTTGATTTTCATTATCATGCTAATGAAAATTAGCACAATAGATATTTCTTCATCTCCTCACTTTCAATCTGCAGATATCTTTAGGTCTAAAATGAGTCTCTTATAGGCACCATATAGGTGGGTCTTGTTTTTATCTATTCTGATACTGTATGTCTTTTGATTGGAGCATTTAGTCCATTTACATTTAGAGAGTTTATTTATAGATATGAATTGAGCACCAATGAATTACCTGTAAAGCACTAGAGATTTTCTCTGTTGCTTTCTAGTTTTTGTTTCTTTGGGTCTTTCTTCCCAAAGTGTCCCTTTTAATATTTCTTGCAGGGCTGGTTTAGTGATCTCAAACCCTTTGGTTTTTGTTTTGGTAACTTGTTATCTTTCCTTCTGTTCTGAATGACAGAACAGAAATAAAAAGTATTGTATAAAGTTTTCTGGATAAAGTATTCTTTGCTACACATTTTTCATCACTTTGAATATATCATTCTACTCTCTTCTTGCCTTCCAAATTCCTGTGGAAAGATCTGCTGCTAAAGTGATTTGTCTTCACTTGTAAGTTAAGTATTTATTTTCCCTTGCTGCATTCAGGATTCTTTCCATATCTCCATATTTTACAAGTTTTACTAGGCTATATCTAGGTGTTGGCTGCCTTTTGTTGATTTGGATGGGAATTCCCTGTGCTTCCTGAATTTGGATGTCTGCTACTTTCCCCAGTTAGGGAAGTTTTCAACTATAATTTGTTCAAATATATCTTCTGCCCCCTTTTCCCTCTCTTCTTCTTGTAGGACCTCTATTATATGAATGTTAGTATGTCTTATGGAGTCAGTGAGTTCCGTAAGTCTGCATTCATGATCAAATACTTTTCTTCCCCTTTTCTTTTCAGCTTCATTGTTTTTCATAATTTTATCTTCTAAATCATGTATTCATTCCTCTCCTTCCTCCATCCCTGTGGTCATTACATCCAGTTAGATTTGCATCTTGGTTATATCATTTTTATTCTGGCCTGAATAGCTTTTTTTCTAGTTTCTTCTATGCTTTTCTCAAGCCCATCTAGTATCCTTATGATTTTTTTTAATTCTGATATAAGCATATTATTTATATCTATTTTGATTAGCTCCCTAGCCATGACCTCTTCTTATTCTTACTTTTAGGATGAATTCCTCCTTAGAATTTTGTCTTGGTCTTTGTCTTTTATGTGTTAGGAAAGCCTATGTTTGGTCTTATTTCCACTAGAACTGAAGCTTTGCAGCACTCTATGGTCAGTAATGTGGTGTGTTTGAGTGTATGTGTTGGGGGGAGGGAAGGATTGTGCTGGTCTTCTTGGGGAGGGGCCTGCCACTGCTCTGGCTCTCCATTACACTTGTATTTTAAAAGACACCTGCAGAGTGCAAGGGAGCCAGTGTTGGTATAAGACATCCACTCACTGAAGTCCATTTATGTGATGGAGGGATGGAAAATGATGTCTTCCTGTTCTCTTCCCTAGAGATGGAAGTCAACATCTGCTGCTGTTCAGGAAGCCCTCATTGAAGTGAAAACAATCTCCCCTCTTGTGATCCAGGATTCTGTCAGATCCTTGCCTTCTCCCCATCTGTGTCTGAGCCGTATCCCTGCCCAACAGCACAATGTTCTTGTGCTTTCTCTCAGGCACATGGCTGGGTTTCAAAACTCCAAATTTTAGGAACAGAGGACATGGCACAAATCCACATTGAATCTCTCAGGGAGGGTTGTACTGTGCTGTGGTTTGTACAAGTTTGTCCCAGAAAGCAGTCACTTCCCACCCAGGGGCTTGGATTTTATGATGAAGCATAGCAAAAAGCTGTCATCAGGTTAGTCACCTTCAGCAAGTGTCTCTGCTCTTATGCCAATGAATGGGACAGCTCAGTGTTGCCCACTGCCCTTTTGTCCTCTGAAATACAGTGATACCTCTCTCAAATGAACTCCAAGAAAGGCAACCTTCTCTCCTAATACAACCCAGGGGATCCTCAGAGCAGGCCTCTCCCCTATCAGCCTCTGCCCTTCTCTTGTTCACAGGAGCCCCACTGTGCCTGATAGGCTCAACAATGACAGTGGCAGAAACTTCTAAAGCTTTAGACTTTCAGCTCCACTGCCTATAAAAACTTTAAATAATCAGTCCATCTCATTTTTCTCATTTTCAATGGTTTTGGGGAAGTGTTTTTCTTATGCAATCTCCTGTATGCTGCTTCCTTTCTCTTTCTCTCTTTCTCACACACTCTCTCTCACCTTCTCTCCTTCTAGGTGATCAGGGCTCCCTCCTCTCTTCAAGACCTGTGATTCTTTCCTCCCCCAAATCACATTACCACATCTCTTATCTTCCATGATGTGGTCTCCGGTCTTCCTCTAGTTGTGCAATTTGTTCTCTCAGTCTTCAGATGTATTTCCTTGGTGTTCAGAATGATTTGATTATTCTTTGTATACAATACTTTAGATTTAACTGTTACTTTATAAATAAACATTTGGTTATAAGAGCAGACTCATTGTACAATAAGTATAGAAAATACCACCACAGGAAGTGAACAGGTTCTTTGTACAGGAATGAACTTTAAGATAGTGCAAAGAAATGTTTTCTAATTTATTTTTTTACCTCTTAAATAGCATTGCTTTTCAACATTACTTTAATGTATCCATTTTGGCTTTAGTGAATAGAAAAATGTTTTAAGAAATCATTAATACTGAAGATCAATCTATTTATCAAAATTATAATCATTCTCTAAAATCCATAATCTTCCTGATTTAAAAGAGCATACTCATGTTTCTGTAGCTATTTATTCCCATTGCTAAAATAAAAAAATCTTCATTGCAATACCTTAATAATAATAATATACTTATAATAACAATACCACTTACAAAACTCCCATAAATATTCTTTGATATTTCTTGCTAATTATTTTTTTTTAATTTTGAATTAGTCAATCAAAACTTTCTCCCAAGAAATTGTTATGTTCATAGAGTGGAGTTATCAGAAGGGAATATTAAAGATGTCTAAAACTTTAAGTGTCAGATCTGTAAATATTAGACATGTATTTGACTTTAGAAATGTTGTATTACCTCCTTTATTTATCTGCTTATTTTTTTACTTCCTTTATTTCTTGAAGGGAAGTATCTGAGACCTAGAAAGTCCATATAATCTAAAGCTGAGAGGTTAATTTTGTATAATGCATTAGTTTTTTCTATATTTGCTTTTGCTTTGCCTGATACATCATTTTAAACTGCTACTGAAAAATTCCCATTTCTTTGTCTTTTAGTTCAAACCATTAAAATCTAAATCAAAGGAAACAATTAAGAAATAAAAGAATAATTCATACAGAAATATAATCCTTCCCTAAAAACATATTACAATTCTAAGTTAATGACTCAGTAAATTATATTTTCTTTCTCTGAATATTTGTATAATCATTTTTGCCTAATTAAAACAAGTTCTAGAGGGTTAATACAAATTCTGTCCTACCCAGCTACTGTAGTAAATATGAATGGCAAGTTCTTTGATGGGATTCTCAATTGAGGGACACAAAATACTTTAGATAATAACTTTTAGTCTCATGGGAAACTCTGTGGAGAATGGGAAAATTATGTCAAATAAGTAACAATAAAAGTAGCATGTGCTGGTATGAAATGTAAGCAAAACTTGGAGATGACTTAAGAAATTGCTGATAATTAGGTAATAGTTACAGTCCAGATTCTCTTGAAAACTAAATTATAACCCATTGAAATTGAGATCATGTCTAGTTTGAAGTTTTATTTTTGATGCCATGTCAGTTGATATAATAATACATAGAACATGTCAAAAAATACTTTTTGAGGTATTCTGGAAAAGTAGGATAACTTAGATAAGCAAAGTGGCAGCAAAAATTTGCCTCATGATGGCATAAACAAGTGAGTAAAACCATAGAGATTGTGAGTTGGGTGATGTTTCCAAAAAAGTATATACAATAGAACTGGATTTATAAAAGAAGCTAAGTTATGAGGCCAATTGATTAGAATTTGTAGAAAATTCCTCTCTGTTTCATATCTATATTCTACACCAAATACTTCTTTATAATTTTATGGGAAGTATGGTTTCTTACATGAAGCATAACACTATTATAATAGGCTATGTGCACTTACTAAAATAAATTTATATTTTTGAATAGATAGGACATGATTAGCCTATACTGTATTGTCTTTATTTATTTATTTACTGTCTAAATATATATTTAAATCAAAAGTATCTGTTTTATTTTATGAGCTTCCTATGGCCAGAAATAATTAGATGGGTTTCCAGACAGTAGAAAGTAGAACAGTATTTATAGGGGAGTCAGGAAGGTGCGATGAGAGTGATTTCACCGGGTCTCCCACTGTGAAACAGAGGAGTTTGGAGGTAAGACATCATTGGGCTTGTGTACTGCATTCAAAATGGAAAATATTTTAGCCTTGGGTGAAGGTGGATGCTACCATGTGGATCTGTAGCCACCCAGATGAACCTGCATCTTGGAAGCATGGCCAGCAAGTAGAATCCACTGGTCAAAACTGAATCACATAGCACTAAATTTAGCATGTTTTTTATGGTCTGGAAAATCCACTTCCAAAGTCATTGACTTTAACAATTTTGTGTAATTTAGATTATGGATTCAATTTGGGGTATTCATCATTAAAGGTACTACAGCAGTCTTTTCTGGAGGAAATTCCCTCAGGAGCACTGCATTGCAAATTAGATGGGATGTACTATTTGACTTCTGTTTACTAGTATATGGACTAACTTCATCCTAATAAGTACACTTTGTTTATGCATCAATTTTAAGAGTAATATAAAGATGGGATAAATTAATTCATTTAATTATTTATCTCAAAAAATCTGATATAAATTATGTTAAATGATAGAGATGTAAGATGGTTAAAACTAAGCCTCTGAAATCATGCTCCAACAAGAGATACAGACATCTCCTAAATAATATAACCTGAGAGATTGTGACCAAAGGCAATGATTTCTATGCAATCATAGAACAAACTAATCTCACCTGAACAAAGGGAGTTAAACCTTATTTTAACAATGAATACCATCTCCATTCAGAATTCTTTGTCAATCAGTGTACACATATCTACTGTGATTTGCAAAAATAAAAAAAATTACATAGTTTGGAAATAATTTGCTAGACATTGATAGCAAAAGAATTCATCACCGGATTATAAAGTGATTAAAAACAAAGCAAGACAGATGTGCAAGGTGGCTCAGTTTGTTAAGTGTCTGAATCTTGATTTTGGCTCATGTTATGATCTCAGAATCATGAGAAAGAGCCCCACACAGGGCTCTGAGTGTAGAGCCTGCTTAAGATTCTCTCTCTCTCTCCCCCCCACCCCCTTTTCCCCCACTTGCTAAATAAATAAATAGATAAAATCTTCAAAACAAACAAATCAAGGCAGAACAGAACAAACGTTTTTCTCTCTAATGTTTTCAGTGAAAACCTGTTGCAGTTTTTTTCAGATATTTCTTGGAAACTTGTTTAAATGTGCCTAAGTTAATTAAAAATATTGCAGTATATGAGTGAGGTTGTTAATTTATCCCCAAATTTTGTAATTTACAGTACTGATGATTCATATTCTGCTATCTCAATCATGGCTATCAAAAGAAAAATGATTTCTATATCTGGAAGGAAAAAAAATGTCAAAATAAATTAAGTTGCCTAACTTTTTCAAAATCCCATTTCTAACATGGCACATACCCATGTAGATGGTCATCTTACTGTTAGATTGATGCAAGTTATAATGATGAAATATTATGAAAACTGTCTTCATTCAATCTTGTTTCCTACCTGGATCCAAGTGTAGATTTCACCTTTGTCACCTGCAAGCAGAATGTGTACTACAGCAGTCCCACTTCATATCCAGAGACATTTTTTCCTGTAGCTTTATTTTTTTCCACTACTTTTTTTTTTTTATCTCATTGAGGAAAGAGTCTGTTTCTATACTGGTCCGTGTGTGTGTGTGTGTGTCTTAATTTCAAAAGAAAAAAATGTGAATTGGCTTCTCTAACTTAGAGGAAACAAGAGTCAATTAAAAGTACAAAGCAGTTTTTGATATTATCAGGATTCATCACTTAAGTATAAATATGACAAACCATAAAATAAAGTAATTATTTCCCACACAAATGAACTGTCTTTTATTTTTATTGGTTGTTTCCTTTCTTTGGCAGGGGTTTTTTGTTTATTTGTTTTGTTTGTTTTTTTTTTTTTTTTTATTTTGATGTAGTCCCAATAGTTTATTTTTGTTTTTATTTCCCTTGCTTCAGGAGATTTATCTAGAAAGGTATTACCTCAGCCAGTATCAGATAAATTACTGCCTGAGCTCTCTTCTAGAACTTTTGTGTTTTCAATTCTCATGTTTAGGTTTTTAATCCATTTTAAGTTTATTTTTACGTATGGTATAAGAAAATTGTCCAGTTTCATTCTTTTACATGTAGCTGTCCAGTTTTTCCAACACTATTTATTGAAGAACTCTTCTTTTTCCCATTGCATATTTTTACCTCCTTTTTTAAAGATTAACTGACATATAATTGTGGGTTTGATGGCTTTCTTTCTGTCACATTGATTTATGTGTCTGTTTTATGCCAGCACCATAATGTTTTTATTACTACAGCTTTGTAATATAACTTCAAGTATAGAATTGTGATACCTGTAGCTTTGCTTTTCTTTTTCAAGATTGCTTTGGCTGTTCAGGGTCTTTTTTGTTTCCATACAAATTTTCGGGTTGTTCTAGTTCTGTGAAATATGTTATTGATATTTTTATAGGGATCGCAATAAATTTGTTGCTTGCTTTGCACTGTATAAACATTCAACAAATATTTGTTTTTCCAATCCATGAGCATGGAATCTTTCCATTTCCTTGTATTATGTTCAGTTTCTTTCATCAAAGTATTATAGAATACATATTATTTTTAAGTGTCCACAAAGCATTTTCAAAAATGTATCCAATTATTGTCAATAGAGGAACATCAAAATTCAAAGAATTGAAATTTTGCAGATTGTAGTCAAATCAGAAACGAATAACAAAAATAGAAATACTTTGAACTATACGAATTAAAATTTAACATCTAAAATGTGTGGGATGCAATTAAAGTTATAGCGCTTTCATTTTTATGGCTTTAACTGTATTTACTACGAATGTTAAGTAACTAAAACCAGTAAGTGCCCATCTCAGGAATTTGGGAGGAAAAGCCAATTAAACCCATAAATGTAAGGAAGAAGACAGAGAATAAAATTAGTAAAGAAAATAATTTAGTATGAAGGCTTAAAAAATGTAATTTGTTTTTTGGAGAGTAATAAAGTTGATGCTCTTGCAGGATTGTTAACTGAGAAAGAAGGCATGAATGACAGGTATGAAAATATGGAAAACCCTACAGATTCTAAAGAATGTTGTCATGTTATTAATAAATTTATGAAGAAAAACTGTTTTAATGAAGAACTACTTTTATATAGAATATATGAAGAAAATTTACTTCACATGTCATTCAGGGCATCAAAATTAGAACATTTGATAATTTGTGATAAAGTATCACACTAACATTGAATCATCAGATATCTTATGACTAGTGGATAGGATAAAAATTGACACAATTTCTTAGGAAAACAAATCATCTTGAGTTTAATCTTCCTCATGTACTAGGATATCTCTAAAGAAATTTGTTAATAAAATAAAAATTGGAATATATATTAGTGGTACAGGAATTTATAATGAAATTATGTATTAACTAAATAAAATTATGCAGAGAGAATGATAAATGAATAGTAGAATCATGTATTCATCAATATTAATGTTTAAAATTTGCCATTAAATATAGAGTGACAGTGGTGACACATTTTTATGCATGCTGAAGGGTAGAATTATGAAGCTGTAATGATAATAAACAAAATAATTTTAAAAATAAGTTTAGGGTGTATGTTTTTCTGGGGAAGAGAACTAATAGGAAAGGGAATACATAAAGTGATTCAAAGCTGATAAAATTTTATTTCTTAACTTGGACAATGAGTGTATAGACATTTGTACTTTCTTTTACTGACATATAAGAGATTTTTATGTAATTTCATTTGAAAAATAAAGTGAACCTCATGAAAAACAGCTAGTTCTTCAACAGTAGTCTGTGATACGGGGGAGCAGGCCACAGCAGGCTACACCAATGCACCCTTTCTTGGGATGTTCTCCTTTGCAGCTTCTATTGGGCACCAACATTAGTTTGCTGTTCAAGCAAAGAAGGGTATCTCTGAAGTATTTCTTCACTTCAAACTCAGAAAAAAACGCAGAGGAAAACTGGGAAGTGGGAATATTATACAAGCCTCTGTGTTGGGGAAGGGAGAAGTTCCCAGCAAATGGATCACAGTTAAGTTTATGGATTTCTACAACCAGAGCATTACAGAATTCTGTCTTGAAACATTTCCAAAACACGAATGCATTTTGGCAGAAAATACTCGCACTTTTTAAAAAAATCACATATTCTATTCTAGTGTACATTGACTATTTGATGATTTTGGTTCTGGATCAGTTTGATGATAAAATTTATTTTCATTCTAAGATTGGTATCTACTTTCCCACAAATTTTCCATCTGTGGCAAAGACTATTCCTCATATTTATCTTTGTTACAACTGTAAGAGGAGACTCTTCTCAGCCCTTTCAAGTCATTTTTTCATAAGTGATTTTATGATAGGTGAGTGACACCTCTCCAGGAATTATAATGAGAATCTTGGATGAAAGACAGATAAACACTTTGTCTAGAACATCATTACACTCTTATTTCACTTACTGTTAGAGGTTTCTCATTGCTATCTTTATAGAAGAGTGGCATAAACATTGAGAAAACAGGATAAAAAGACACTCAGTGTCTGTGTCTCCTCCTAAAATTGTTCTAAAGTTAAGTGAGCCTAATAGCTTCAGAGTAAGAACTTAAGAACACAGCCAATTCTGTTACTGCACCTCTTGTTGTCACGGACTTACTCTTGATTTAAATCTATGAAGACATAACTTGTAGTTTATTGGCTGAGTGTTTTTTTTTTGTTGTTGTTTTTTCCTTTCCTGAAGGAAATTATTATGATCAGGAAAGGAAAGAAATATTCCTTTCCTAAATAAGTCAAGCAGAGAAAGTCAATCATATGGTTTCACTTACTTGTGGAGCATAAGGAATAACATGGAGGACATTAGGAAAAGGAAAGGAAAAGTGAATTGGAGTAAAGCAGAGGGTGAGATGAAGCATGAGAGCCCATGGACTCTGAGAAACAAACTGAGGGTTTTGGAGGGGAGAGGATGGGGGGATGGGTGAGCCTGGTGGTAGGTATTATAGAGGGCACATATTGCATGGAGCACTGGGTGTGGTGCATAAACAATAAATCTTGGAACACTAAAAAAATTAAAAATAAAGTAAAATAGAATAAGATAATTTGTCATCTAAAAAAAAAAAAAGAGAGAGAGAGAGAGAGAAAGACAGAAAGAAAGAAAGAAAAAGAAATGTTTCTTTCCTGAAGAAAATAGCAGGTAGTATTAAGGAATACTAAGAATCACCACAAATAATTTATTAATAAGCTTCTGAATCAAATTTTCTAAAAAAAAACATGTCTTATATCACTTCTGTTCTATGAATAGAAGTGCTTTAAGTTTCTACAACATTAAGAACATTTATATCACCTTGGATAATCTTTATTTTCAAGTTCATATGCCAGTGTATTATAAATTAAAAATTGTAGGTTAAGTTATCTGCCTTTGGCTCAGTTCATGATCCCGTGGTCTTGGGATCCAGCTGGCTCCACACCTAGTCAGATACCCTATTCAGTGGGAAGTCTGCTTCACCCTCTTCCTCTATTTTTCCTCCCACCCCTCTCCGAACCCCCCCACTCATATTTTCTCTCTTGCTTTCTCTCTTTCTCAAATAAATAAATAAATAGTCTTTAAAAATAAATAAAAATAAAAATAAATGTAAATTTTTATAAAACTTATGATTTTGATTCAAATCATCATATGGCATTGTTGATATGGGAGCAACCAATATTTTTCCTAAAGTGAGTTTTTTAATTTTTAAGCTTTATTTAGGATTTTATTAACAAATACATTTATTTAAATGATCTAAATTGAATATATATCAGAAATAATTTTGTGAAGTTCTAAGTATGATAATGTTGATGTTTTTTAAAAGGTTTATATTTATTCATGTTAACATAAGACATGTAGCTTTTTCTGAAGAAAAAAAAAAGCCTACCTGCAAATTATCAAAACCTTAGGTCTCATGGCTACTTTTTATAAAATTTTTTTTTAAAGATTTTATTTATTTATTTGACAGAGAGAGATCACAGTAGACAGAGAGGCAGGCAGAGAGAGAGAGAGAGGGAAGCAGGCTCCCTGCTGAGCAGAGAGCCCGATGCGGGACTCGATTCCAGAACCCTGAGATCATGACCTGAGCCGAAGGCAGCGGCTTAACCCACTGAGCCACCCAGGCACCCAATATAAAATTGTTTTTGAGATGTCTTGAAGTTTTGGGTTGGAGAATGAAAGTTCTTAGTATTTAAATTAATTTGTACAGCTGTTACTTAAAATATTATATTTGTTTTTCATTATGACTTGAATCTTAGTGAAGAGTACTATAGAAATGGGGCACCTGAGTGGCTCAGTGGGTTGGAGCCTCTGCCTTCAGCTGGGGTCCTGGGATTGAGCCCCGCATCAGGCTCTCTGTTGGGTGGGGAGCCTGCCTCCTCTCTCTCTCTCTCTCTGCCTGTGTCTCTGCCTACTTATGGTCTCTGTCAAATGAATAAATAAAATCTTAAAAAAAAAAAAAAGAGTACTATAGAAATGGATAAGCTTTATCTAAATAAATACAACTAGGAAAACATGGGAACACAATGAAGACCATGAATGTGAACAAACTTTAAAACGCACAGGTATAAAAATAAAATAAATTATATTAATCATCAATATATATTCCACTTATTAGCAAATATCATGATTGCTCATTTTACATATATTCTAAAATTAAAACAGAATTATAAGTAGTGCACACAAAATGCAAAATCAATTAGATCTGCATTGTATAGAATTTCAAAGCCATTATGAGCTATATTTAAAACATATTAATAAGTTTTCACATATACCCAAACAGTAAAAGGAAATTGTTTAGCTTTTTCAGTGAAAACTTAAAATTCCTGAATTTAATAAAAATTCCTGAAGAGGGAGATGTTTACTTTCAAATGAAAAATGTTTCTATGTGAATGAATTGAATAAATAGAAAGTAGAAAAAAAATCTTTATATATCATCTTCAATATATGGGATTTATAGATGGTAAATATCTATTGTGAAAATTTTATCTAGATACTCTGTGATAAAACAGATAGTTTTCCGTGTATCTTTTTATTCTGATTGATTTTCCATAATTGAAGTAAGTTCCCTAAAATGTTATCCTGAAATAATTTTAAATTAACCATTCATTATTTCTAAACATGCATCTATATACAGAAATACGTAGTTTTTAATTCAACTTCACTTTTCTAAATAAAAAAAATTCTAAAAAATATATATTAATAGTTTTTAAAATAACAGTAATTCTCAATAAGTTAAGGTAATAAATATTCCATTACCTTTTCTGATGAGAAGCAAGGAATGACAATAGACATAATACTATATATTGGTATGTTTAATTTTTAAAATTATTATTACAGAAAAGCACATCATTTACCCAGCTAACTAACCATGAGGCTCATTTTTGGCAGTCTGGATTTTGCAGGGAGAACATAGATAAACAAAACCCTATGTTTTGTTTTTCCTTCTGCACTTATCTAGACATGAAATCTCTACTTCTGCATGCCCAGATTCAATTTCTTATCTCTACTGTAAGTACAAAGTAGGTGAAAAGCCAGTGTTAATTTACATATCATTTGCATCAGTGTATTGTTTTGCCAAATCTTTTTACTTCCCTGAAGCAATATGGATATGTGCCCTATCTTTTGCACCAGCTCCAATTCAGTTTCTAGAAATTACTATAAGTAAGTGGGTGCCTGGTAACCAGTGATTTTTACATTGTTTGCATCAACTTTTTCCTCAGCTTCCTATTTACATAGCTTCAGAACTCCAGGAGAATTATGGGCTGAAATATTGAAGTCAGAATTGTTGAAAACAGATAAAAATATTTTTTTGAGAAATACCAAAACTAAACTGATGGGAGACTTAACCTTTCTCTCAAACAAACAACAACAACAACAAAATAGTATTTAAGCACTGTAATGTATTGTCAACAACTGGGAAACTCCAACACCTGTACCAAAATAAGTGCTAATTGTTTTTTAGAATAATTTATTGTTAAAAAAGTACAGTACTGATTTACATATGTTCCCCAAATGGGTTTTCACTGAAGAAAGTTTATGCAAAGGGTAAAAAAGAATCATATGAATATAGTTGATAATAGGCTTATTTTAACAGTTAACTTTTGAATTTGATAACTCTAGTGAAATTTGTGAAAAAATAACCATCCTAAAGGTTTAGCTCCATCTTCTTTTTATGTCATTTTTTAAAACATCTTTATTTCACAATCTACCAGACAATGTCTAATCTTTAAAATTATCTTAAAATTTGTTCAGTGTTTTCTTTGTGTATTTTTTTCTAATTGGTTGTTATTTTTCCAAAAAAAAAAAAAAGTTAAGATTCCTTCTCCCTACTTACTTTGTAATCAGCATTGATAGATATAATAAAAGAATAGTTTTACAATGCCAATTAGATACCTATATCTATTAAGCAATATGTTTTATTAGAGTATGAGAAAATAATTCTCAGAATAGAGATTCAAAAGAAAAAAGTTATTTCTCTCCAATGTGAAAATATCACTCTTCTCATAAAAAAATCCTTGAGGAGCTCTCAAGTGTTTAAAATAGAATTAAAATCCTTTAGAGTACCAGTAAATAATTTTATCATCTGGTCACTAGCTCTTAGCCTTTACTGAGTACTTCATTACTCTGACACCCATAATAGTCAAAGTTCTAGTCTTGCCTTATTAATGCTTTCATGTCTCACACTCTGGCATATCACTCTACTTTTGTAGTTATGTTTATTGCCTGGAGTTGACTGACACCATAATTTTTTTTTTTGAGGGAATATTTATTCATCATATAAAACTTATATCTTGGGTCTTAAACTTCTGGAAGTTTTCCTTTTCTTTCTCACTCTGTTAATTCTCATTTGGTGTTTTACAATGCATTTTACTTATTACAATCAGAGAACTTTAAGGTATTTATTACATTAAGACATGTTTTCCACTAGGTTATCAATGCGTAGGGCCTATGCCTCTTTGTATTGTATCTTAGAACCTGCACATAGCATTCATCCAATAAGTAGTTATTACCTGCATTTGTGTTAAACTCCTTGCCTCTCCTGTTCTGTCAACTTAAAATATGTACATATATGATACACTTTTATTTATATTCATCCATTCTTCAAGTACATGCTCACATTTCCCTTCATCACTGGCCACTTCAAGGCATTAACCCAGTCTCCCTTGATGTTTCCCTACATCTTAGTGTGTCTATTTCAAACATTCTAATGCTTAGACTTTATATATTATCTTCTATTGCTTGGAGACTCACATGGTCCTTATTATTAGATTTAAGTTCTTTAAATCAGGAACAAAGTATTATGCTTTTTATGAGTCTCTAATGGTTTCTAGGTCAAGACTAGACTCAAAATATGTGCTTAATAAATATTGATGGGTTTATTAAATGGTCATAGAGAATGAATAGATGGTGATACATGACAAATCTTTTTTTAGGTGCCTTTACACACTTGGAAACAGAATTTCAGTTCTCTTTTAGAAGTTTCAAATGTTGGGAGACAAAAATAGTGCCCTTGAGCATAAGTGATAGACAGCTGGCTGATAATGCGGTGATGAATCATACAACATTCTCTTTTATTTCTTCCTTCAGAACTCTTAATAAGAATGTGTGCCATTAATCAGCAGCAAGGAATCCTGCATAGTTTGTGGGGGCAGCTCAAAAGAAGTAGCCATAAAAATGTTGTCAGAATATTCAAACAAAAATATTGTCAGCCTACTAAAAGGATAATTGAGTGTGGTTAGTTAAGATTTTCGATCCAGAGATGCAGCTAATGAAAAACATACTATAGTTTTTGTTTGGAAGGTTTTCTTTTTAAGTTCACTCTGCAAAATGTACTTGTATGACAGTAAGACACTTCCTACCACTTGCCTGGAATCTTTTTTCCCAATGCCTTCTCACAAAATAGGCTTCTATTTGCCTGTGGGATTTAAGCCTCAAGACCACTACATCGTTTTTCCCAGCAGTAGCTTTTCATTGCAAGCAGAGCTATCAGCAGTGTGAGCTGAGATAACAACCCCATGCTGAAAGGCTTCTTCATTGCTGGAACAGCTCTCAGGATATGGATTTTTTGAAGGTTGTCAAAGCAGGGTGAACTCTGAAGGGATTTTTTTATAATACAAGAATGGACATGCTTACAAAAACAGAAGTGTTTATATTTGTCAATTCACATTATCATTTTTATGCAAAAATATTTCATGAGGAATATAAACTCCTAAATTCGACTACTTGGAAATGAAAGCATGTTTTATATTACATGTTAACATATAACATATTTACCCCCTATTGTATCATGTTTGTAAACTTTCTGCTTGTTTGTTTTTATTAATATTTTATTTATTTATTTGACAGAGAGAGACACAGTGAGAGAGGGAACACAAGCACCAGGAGTGGGAGAGACAGAAGCAGAAGCCCGCTGAGCAGCGAGCAAGATGCGGGGCTAGAACCCAGGACCCTGGGATCATGATCTGAGCCAAACACAGACGCTTAATGACTGAGTCACCCAGGCACCCCTAAACTTTGTTTTCATACTAATAACTCACCATTTATTAGCCATTTCTCTGAGCCTTTGCTTCCTATTCAAATTCATTGACATAATTTTAAAAATTATGATCCTTTAAGACTATGTTACCCTAATGTAGCTATATTTCATATTATATTTCAAGTTTAGGGAATGCTCTATAATTTACAATACCTAAGAATTAAAAACATTTCCTGATATAAAATTCCACATTAGAGATGCACATTCTGAGCTATAGATAGCAAATACAGCAATACAACAACTGAGAACAATGTTTAAAGTGGTATATGTCTACATTTAAATCAAGGTATAGCTGTTAGGATGAGTCTCCATTAGGATTTATACTTTTAGGGCGCCTGGGTGGCTCAGTGGGTAAAGCCGCTGCCTTCGGCTCAGGTCATGATCTCAGGGTCCTGGGATCGAGTCCCACATCGGGCTCTCTGCTTGGCAGGGAGCCTGCTTCCTCCTCTCTCTCTCTCTCTCTCTGCCTGCCTCTCTGCCTACTTGTGATCTCTCTCTCTGTCAAATAAATAAATAAATAAATCTTTAGGATTTATACTTTTATATATACAGGACACCTGAGACAAAATCTCTCTGATCATAAGCAGGAATATAATACTTACCCCAAGTGATGCAAATATTAAATAATGTTCCAGAATTCTGCCTACAAGTAATTATATTTTATATAAATGGAATCAAGTGTTTGATGCAGGTTAGACTGTTACATAAATAGAACACAAAGTTCATGTTTATAAAAGCAAATTGTGGTAGAGGTTTTATATTTTTTTGCTCTAAGTTAAAACAGTATATTCAGTAAATCATTTTATATTTTTAAAGAAGTATTTTAATGTGGGTTTAATATTTTAAAAGTGTGCTATATTTAACAAGCTGCAATTAACCATTGTCAAGTTCCTGATGTGAAAGGAATATAATGAGAAAAATAGATGATGTTGGAACTCATCTTTTGAGTTTACTAACTATGAGTTTGTATGCTTATGTTTTGATATAATATTAATAGATTGACATCAAATATCCATTATAGTAGTAAGAAAAATACATTAATGTTATCAATGCAATTAAAACACTTGGAAGATTTTATCGAGTTAGTTCACTGGTAGGGATGTCAGGATGACTCTTACAATAATCCAAATGAAAGCTGTTTGCTCCTGATCTGGTACATGAATTTATAGAGATGAGAGAAATAGGCAGATAAATGGACATTTAAAATTAAAACTGAGGAGATTCCATAACTGGTAGGGTGAAATTCGGATCCAAGATTTGTACATCACTAGTGGAACTATTTTATATACACCACATTGATATAAGCCATCCTGATGTAAACTGCAGTTTATCCCAGAGGAGATAGTTGACCAGAAACTAATTAACATATGCCTTTAAAATCCTCTTGCATCTATTGTATTAGAGATAGCAACTTGACAAGTTATCAGGATAAAATGGTAAGTAAAGCCAGGGGAATTAAAAGATTGAAAGCGAATGTTTTGAAGAAGAAAAGAAATTCTAGGAAGAACAGTAAGATTTCTAAGAGGGCAGAAGAGGAGAGACTAAATATGGAATAAAGATAATTAGAGCTTCCAGATGAATGCAATGAATATATTCACATGGAAATTTGGTAGAAAGTGTTTCAGAAGAGAGAGATCAGTGTAACACTTGCCTACAGATCAGATACAAAGACTAAAAAATGTTTGCTAGAATTTACTGCCAAAAACTCATTGAAACTTTAGTGGAAGGGCCCATATGGAAGGTTGAATAGTAAATAAAAGGCATAGAATGGGGGCTTCTGTCTATAAGCAGTCCTTTCTGAAGGAAAAGGAAAGATCAGAAACAACAGATGCTATAGGGAGACTAAGTCAAAATAAGATGTTGTATAAATGGCATACAAGATTATGTCATTCAGATGAAATTACCGTTGTGAAAGAGAGATTGACCTAGGATATTAATGAAAAAGGAGAAAATAAATAAAGAACATACTGAGGGGAAGAAACAAGAAGTGATACCAAGCCTAGGAGAAAAGAATAAACATAGAAACATGTAGGTTGTTATAGGAAAGAGGAAGGAAAGTGTGGATATCCATAGAAATTGAGATATCTTTGATTGTAGGAACAGTTAGGAGTTCAATTCTAGTGTATTGTCCCACATCAAGTAAAAGATACCGCTCCCTTGAAAATTATTGGGCTCATGAGAAAAATCTTAGTTTTGAATATAGTTGAAAATATTTAAAATAGTAATTGTGATATAAATAGAAATGGTAAGAATTATAGAAGTGGAGATACAACTGACAAATATCTACCAAAGGCCCATATACCAAACACTTTATAAGTCCCCACAGTGCCATACTGAGACACAACGTAGGTGGAAGAGTCTCTGAACTTTGCAACTACATAATTTTTGTCCAAGGTGAGCTTTAATGGAGGACTTGCACTGTGATCTGAGAGTTTAAAAGTTATTTGGTAGGAAAGAAGAAAGGTACATCAGTGCTCATTCGAGAAAGTCTGTAAGTTGAGTGGTGGAAGATATAAGGTATTTAGCCAGAGAAATCTAGAGTGAAAGAACGAAAGAGAAATACAGACATTCAGAAGGAAGGAAGGAAGGAAAGAAAGAAGGAAGAGAGAAAAAAAGAAAAGGAAAAAAAAAAGGAAGGGAGGGAGAAAAAGAAAAATGTGTGAAGTACCAGAGGTGAGCAAAAAAGTTAAGCCTGATGTGAGAAGAAAAAGAGGAAACAAAACTATATGCATATGTGCCTGTGTTGTGGTACAACTGTTGAGACTGACAGCTGAAAATATAGTCAAATAAATGTTGCTACAAATTGTTTTAACAGTTTGGAACAACACAAAATTAATAAGGAATGAGAATTATGGGTTAATGTAGTAAGAGAAGTTTTTCAATATGATTAAATTCACCAGACTTACTTGGATGAAATGATTAAAGTTAGAATAAGCTCAAAGGCAAAAAGACTGATTGGCACTCTGTAGTACTTCAGGTGATAGATGATGGGAGCGTAAATTTGGGAAATGTGCATGTGGAAACAAGATAAATTAAAGATAATCTTAAGGAAGACTTGGTGGTGTATCGACTGGGGAGTACATAGTGAGATGGCACCAAGAATGAGTCTAATGATTTTTTGGTAATGGGGCAAAAACGTTAACTTCTTAGTAAATCAGATAGAACATATTTTGGAAGACAAATATGAGTCAAGTTTTGAGCACATGGATATTGATTTTCAATTTGCACATACAAAAATTATGTTGGAATTTTTATTTTCTTTTGGTGGACTTTGTTTTGTTTTGTTTTGTTTTTTGTATTTTTGTATTGTTTTTATCCAGAAAGCATTTTCTTTTTCTTTTTTTTTTTTAATTTTATTTATCTGTTTGACACACGGAGAGAGAAATCACAAGTAGGCAGAGAGGCAGGCAGAGAAAGAGGGGGAAGCAGGCTCCCCACAGAGCAGAGAGCCCAATGTCAGGCTTGATCCCAGGACCCTAAGATCATGACCTGAGCTGAAGGAAGAGACTTAACCCACTGAGCCACCCACAAGCCTAAGCATTTTCTTTTATTATGGAAAAAGCTTATCAGAATTACTGAAATTTCTTACCTTTTCCAATTAAGGATTTGATGTTTTCTATTATGCTAATTTTTCAATTTTTTTCATTTTGCTCTTTATTTCTTCTCCAGAAATATTTCATTAATTAATGCAATTTAATATACATTGAACATATGTCTTTTCACCTAATAAAGCTAAAACTCTTTTTAACACATAATTTTTCTAACTGTTAACATCATAGGTTATTCCAGTGACAGTAACTTCAGGCAGCTTTCCCTATACAAGGTAAGAAATAGATATGAATAAAAGAACGTTAGCCTTTTCTGTTATTTATCATTTCCTGGGGTTTAACATTTCAGATGCTATAAATTTTTAAACTTACTGTTTGTTTTTAAGAATATAATTTTAATTTACTTTTAATATTTAATCTATATTACAAATAATATCTACACAATACTGTTTAAGTTTTAACTTAAGATTTTTTAGGCATAATTTTTATGATTCCTTCAAAATTGTTATTTCAAGATGAGAAACAGTAACTCACCATCAAAAATTTAGAAATGTTGGGGCGCCTGGGTGGCTCAGTGGGTTAAAGCCTCTGCCTTTGGCTCAGGTCATGATCCCAGGGTCTTGGGATCAAGTCCCACATGGTGCTCTCTGCTCAGCGGGGAGCCTGCTTCCTCCTCTCTCTCTGCCTGCCTCTCTGCCTACTTGTGATCTCTGTCTGTCAAATAAATAAATAAAGTTTTTAAAAAAAATTTAGAAATGTTAATTACATCAATCATTTTTGCATGGTTGGATCCTGAATAAATTATGATAAGTGAAAAAAGTTAGACACAAAAAGGTGCATTTTAGGTGATTCCACTTACATGAAATATACAGAATAGGGAAAACTATGGGGACAGTTACCCAGAGCCTCACAGGCAAAGGACACTGCAGAGTGACTAGTAACGGGGAGGAGGTTTCTTCTTGAAGTGATAAAAATATTCTAAAATTAGATAATGATAATTATTTTACAACTGTGTGAATATATGGAAAAACTACTGAACTGTACATTTTGAAAGGGTAAAAGGGAGATATGTGAATTATACTCAATAAAAAGAGTTTTTACAAATATAGAAACCATTACAGATATGGTTACAGATACATATCTTCAGTCTCTTTCCCTTTTCTTTTTCTCCAGTTTTTAAATGTCTTTAAGTTATGTAATACTTACATGTAATTGTACATTTTGTGTTTTTTTGTTTAATTCACAAGGACTTTTATTTATCAAGTTTATTGTGCTAATTTTTCTCCCTCCTATCGGTTTTGGGGGGCACCTGGGTGACATAGTCAGTTAAGTGTCCAAGTCTTGGTTTCAATTCAGGTCATGACCTAAGGGTTGTGAGACAGAGCCGTATGTCGAACTCTGAGCTCATCATAGAGTCTGCTCTCTCCCTCTTGCTCTCCCTCTATCCCTGCCCCTCTTCATGTTCTCTCTCTCTCAGTCTCTCTCTCAATTGATTAAATAAATCTTAAAAAACAGTTTTTCTATGTGTCATCCATCTTTCCTTTTCTTTTTTGGGTTCTAGTCTATTTTTATTGATAATTACTATAATTTTATTAAATATGTTTAATTATATTGATTATATCAATATAAATTGATATAAATTAATCAATTATATAAATATATATAGTATATAGTATATATAATATAAATTATATCAATATAAATATGTTTAATTATATTGATTATATCAATTCCCTTTTGAATGATGCAATACTTTTTAGATTTCTTAAATTGCTTAGAAGAATACCTCCCCTCAGCCTTTCGTATTATATTCAGTTTGTTATATCCAATTGCTTTCTACAGCAATAAAATAGATGACTAAACCATATATATATATTTATTTATTTATATACACACACACATAGTTTCATTAAATTCTTCCTTATCTTTGACAAAATTTTTATCTTTGTTGTTGTTATTCAGAATTATTGCTTCTATCTTTCCAATTCTGCCTGTTGAGTTCAGATGATACATTGTTATTATTGTTTTTCTGTTCAAGAATATCCTTTAGTTTTATGTTAATTGTGATTCTTTTGGGTAGAAACTCTATTAATCTATCCATGATCTATCATTTGTCTTGTTATGTTTTACAGATTACATTCAAACTAGGTATAAAATCCCACATAAATCATTTTTTTAGAATATTAAGTATATTACTCTGTTTTATGATAAGAAGTTACCTATTAGTCCCATTATATGGAATGTATCTTCAGAGTAATATGTATTTTCTCTGTTGTTGGTTTTTAATTTTGTTTTTTATGTCAGAATCTGTGATATCACCATTATAGTCTAGTTCTTTTTCTTTCTTTCTGATCCTGCTCCTTTACTCTTTCTGACTTTTTTCAATCCATGCATTTATGTATTTTTTTATTTAAAATTTTATTTCCATTTATGTACATTTTAAAAAATCTTTAAAATACTCTAAAATAATTCCAAATGATGCCTGTCCTTCATCTTCTTCTGTTTCTGGAATTCTTACTAGGCATATTTTTAAATTTCCCATTCAAATTACAATATTTTATAATTTCTTCATCACATTCTTTACCCCTTTACTTTGTTGTTGCTATCCACGATTTTTCTCTGCTGTTTGGTCTACTTAGAGTTTCATTTTTCTATCAATATCTTTATTCCAACAATGTAATTATCTTCATTTATATATTTCTATTTCTCACTTCTGAAAGGGCAACAGGACCACTTTTACTCTGTTTTTCCTTTTTTTTTTTTTTCCAGATTTTATTTTTAGGTAATCTTTACAGTTAAGGTGGGGGTCCAAGTTAAAACCCCAAATCAAGAGTTTATGCTGTACTGATTGAGCCAACCAAACGCTCTTACTCTACTACTATTTCTAATAATGATTTGATTGTTGACTTGTCTTTTTAGTTTCCGTACAACATTATAAACATTTTTTCCATCATCCTTTTTTTCATTATCACAATCATTTCTCACATGGAAGTGCTTGTATGATGAAGGACGCATTTCTTTGAATTTTATAAGGAAACAAAAGTAGAAGTGCTATATGATTATATTTACTTTTGCTAACTATATAGGTTTCTTTTATTCCCACCTGCAACATTTCTTTCAAACACAAAATACTATTTCCTCATTTTTTTTCTTTAGGTCATTCACTCATTTTGTAAAGAAAAATAATAACATAATAAAAAGAAAGAAAGAAAAAAGAAAATAGACATCCCCAATCTGCTTCTTGCCTGATAACATTTTTTTATCATCTAACTTATTGCTATAGAGTGCTACTCTGAGGTCTTGCTATAGAGGGCTCATAAAATATACAGACATTGCTGATATCTCTTATTATTGTAAATAAAGCATAAAATATTACAAACTTCAGACTACCTCATTTACACAATGTCAGAAGATGGTGAACTTTGACTACTTGGTGATTTTTCGTTCAGAATACAACACTCAGTCTCATCCATTGACTCCAGATCAAGATTATACTTCTCCAAAGTATAGTTTCAAGAATGGATATAAAACTGATATCAGTGAGAATGTCTTAGATGAATCAGGGGGAAAAAAAATAGTAATCAAGCTTTCCTCGAGTAGTGAAAACTTCACCCACATTTAATTGGATATTCATAATGGTGAGTGGATTGGCATATTATATTTTCTTCTATTACAGCTAAGCTTTTTATCCAACATTTTACAGGTACATTTTTATCACATTATTAGTATCAGTTTGTTCTTATGACTAACAGATTACTGAATAAAATCCCTTATTTAAAAAGTTGTGTAATATTGTGTTACTCTCTTTGTTTTATAAATTTTTAGGTGTTGGCAGATGAATCCCAATTTGGTTTATCTAAAAATATCATTTAAATTTCATATATCACATAATTTCTTCTTATTATGTTTGTGCTATATATTTTTGTTATATATAATATACATAACATATGTATAATTATACATAATTTTGCTAAATATATATATATATTTTTTAAGATTTTACTTATTTATTTGACAGACAGAGATCACAAATAGGCAGAGAGGCAGGCAGAGAGAGAGAGGAGGAAGTAGGTTCCCGTCTGGGCAGAGAGCCCAATGTGGGGCTCAATCCTAGGATCCCGGGATCATGACCCAAGCCCAAGGCAGAGGCTTTAAACCACTGAGCCACCCAGGTGCCTCTGCTATATATTTTTAATAGGAATCTCATTTGTAACAATACATTTTTCTTAAAGCCCATGTTGCTTATTGCCTTTCCTAGGCTCTACTATGGGAGCTACAAAAGTGTGCTTCAGAAAATGAGATTTTGATACACCTGCAAATTACATTAGATGCATTATTTGTAAAGGGCAGCTAAGAATTACTGAATAGATTATTACTTGGGTCATTTGTGCCTTATAAACACATACACACAAAAGTTTTAATGTTCCCATTGAAGATAAATTATTTTCTCTGAAGTACCATTTTTACAATGGCAATGCCTTTTAGTTTCTTAAACCGGGAAGTTAAAGCTATGTAGCTGAACAAAATTAAGGCATTTTCTTTATAATTGTTATGCCTTAAATTATTTCAAATAGAAAAATAAATATTAAATACAAATACTATTTAAATATACAACTAAAGAAAACATGTAATTTCACTAAATCTCTCTCTGCAGTTATTTATTTTTTTATTTTTTATTTTTTTAATTTATTTGACAGACAGAGATCACAAGTAGGCAGAGAGGCAGGCAGAGAGAGAGGAAGGAAAGCAGGCTCCCTGCTGAGCAGAGAGACCGATGTGGGGCTTGATCCCAGGACCCTGGGATCATGACCCGAGCCAAAGGCAGAGGTTTTAACCCACTGAGCCACCCAGGCACCCCTGTAGTTATTTATTTTTAATGAAGATTTTATCATTTCACTTAAGCTGCAATTCTTGTGGGTGTAAGAATATAGTGATTAGGGAAGAGATCATAGAAACAATAATAAAATGATCAGATATAGGCTGAAAGATTCAGCTTTTGAAACTTTTGTGAAAATCCACTAAATCTTTTTCCAAAGACTTGAGCTTCTGCTCAAGTTACTTTCTATTTAAAGGCTATAGTCACCAAGGGAACCCAAACTCTGGCACTAAAAGGAAGTTGCTCTATGATGTGTTTATTGCCAGACTGTTGTTAGCAGACACTAAAATCTACTAAAATAAATAGTTTCTTTCAGCTGTAAAGCAATGCCTTCTATAAACTACATGTAATTTGTTGTTTTCTTTAATTTTTTTTAGTAGGCATACATATTTAATAATTTTTTTCTATCTATTTATTACTTAAGTCTCCCTTCTTTACTCCAGCATCCATGCACATCAATGCACCCAATATCCTCTTAACACATGTTAACCAAGGTGGCTTTTGTTCTTTCTCTTCATTTTTCTTTTGTCTAATCATATATATGGAACTGTGTGTCAACATTAGCCTTATTAAAACTTACACAGTGCTTGTGCACATTTTTCTAAATTTATCACTCAAAACTAGGTTTATTTTTTTAATAAATTGATATCAACCCAATTCTTTTCAATGGTTTTGTAAGAACATTAACCAGTGGTTTGTTTATTTATTTATTTGCCATTGCAAAGTATGGGGCAATAAAAACCTTTGAACTTCTTATGCACCAGTGTGCTTTTTTACACTAAGGAATGGATTCATAGAAATGGAATTGTTGGAACAAAGTGTAAGTGTATTTTTAATTTTTGTAGAGATTGCCAGATGGCTTTCTAAGATTTTTTTTTCTTTTTAACAATTCGCATTTTTACCAGCAATGTAGGAGAGTTACTTTTTGCCTTCATTCTGGCTGAGAATAGATGGTATCACTCATTTTAATCTTGTCAGTCTGTTATGTTAATGTGATATCTCAGGCTTACTTCTACCTCCCTTTCTTCTTCTAGCAGTGCATCCCAGCAACTTCTCTTAAGAATGCTGTCATTTGAATTTGCATTGTGACTTGTATTTTCATACTCTTGTTTATATTTCTGTTAGGGATTCTGTCCTTCTTGTGACACACTTTGTCTTTGTATTGCAAATGCTTTTCTTTAATTATATTTTTGTTAATTGTATTCATTTTAGCTATTATCATGTTTTTTTGTTTAACATAAGTAAAAGTCTGCATTTTAATTAAAGTCAATTATATATGTTTTTCAGTTAAGAATGTATCCCCCCAAGATTGTACATGAATGCACAAGGATTTTTTTATTTTTAGCAGACTTTCTTCATTTTGATTTTTTAAAAAAATAATTTTTTTTTTATTTTAACATATATGCCCCAGTGTATGCCATGTTTTTTTTTTTTTTTTTAAGATTTTATTTATTTGACAGAGAGACAGATCACAAGTAGGCAGAGAGGCAGGCAGAGAGAGAGAGGGAAGCAGCTTCCCTGCTGAGCAGAGAGCCAGATGTGGGACTCCATCCCAGGAGCCTGGGATCATGACCTGAGCCAAGGCAGAGGTTAACTCACTGAGCCACCCAGGTGCTCTGCCATCAGTTTTTTTAAAAATATTTCATTTTCCTTCTATCACTTGCATTTGGTGTTACTTCACACATTCAGTAGAATTCTTTGTTTCTGAAGATAATATTTTGGGGGATATTTTTAATCACAAATTTACTTTCCCTAATAGTTATAAGGTTTTTCCAAATAGATATTTCATGCTGAAAGACTTGCAGTATTTACTGATCCTCAAATTGATGCTTTTTAACTTAATTGTCAAGTTTATTTTGTGTATAGAGATGTTTGTAGCATTGGCTTATTACCTTGTTCATGTCTCTATGGTTCATAATGGAGGCCCCTATTTTATTTCTCATATGAGCATTTTTTCTTTTTTCTTTGTTACCTTTCTTAGATGTTGGCCAACTTTTTTTTTTACTTTTTCAGAGAACCAGCTTTCTTTTCTTTTCTTTTTTTTTTAATATTTTATTTATTTATTTGACAGAGAGAGAGATCACAAATAGGCAGAGAGACAGACAGAGAGAGAGATGAGGAGAAGCAGGCTCCCTGCTGAGCAGAGAACCCTATGCGGGACTCGATCCTAGGCCCCTGGGATCATGACCTGATCCGAAGGTAGAGGCGTAACCCACTGAGCCACCCAGGCGCCCCTCTTTTTTCTTTTTTTAAAATTTTATTTATTTATTTGGGAGAGCAAGCTAGAGGGAGAGAGAGTGGGTGGGTGGGCGTGTGCATGCGCACAAGGGGGGCAGGGCAGAGGGTGAGAATCTTCAGACTCCTCAGTGAGCCTGGAGCTGGACAAAGAGCTCAGTCTCACAAGCCCAGGATCATAACCTGAGCCAAAACCAAGAGTCAGACACCTAATCAACTGAGCTACCCATGCACCCCAGAGAACCAACCTCCTGTTTCCTTCTTTCTGTATTTTTTTTTCTCTTACCAATTTCATTTATTTCTGCTTATGTCTTTATTATTTTCTTCCTTCTACTTGTTTTGCATCTATTTTCTTCTTTTGCCCCCTCATTTCCTGAGTGGGAATTTAGATTGTTGATTTTTTTTCCCCTAATGACATAAATTTCCCTCTCAACAGTGCTTTAGCTATAACACATAGACTTTGATTTTTTTTAAAGATTTTATTTATTTACTTGACAGAGAGAGATCACAAGTAGGCAGAGAGGCAGGCAGAGAGAGAGAAGGAAGCAGACTCCCTGCTGAGCAGAGAGCCCGATGCGGGGTTCGATCCCAGGACCCTAGGATCATGACCTAAGCCGAAAGCAGAGGCTTTAACCCACTGAGCCACCCGGGAGTCCCTAGACTTTGATATTTTTATATTTATTTTCGTTCAGTTTCACATCATTTGATTTCACTGAAATTTACTCTTTGGCCAATAAATTATTAAGATGTTTACTTTTCCCTTACTGATCTCCACTTAGCAGTTATAAATGAAGATGCTAAAAACAGTCTTGGTAAGGTTGTATACACCTAAGTTTTACACTCATTTGTGTAAATACCCAGGAACATAATTCCTGGATCATATTGTGTGAGTTACATTCAGCTCTGTAAGAAATGGTTAAACTGTCTTCCAAAGTGGCTGTACCATTTGTTCATTCCCACCAGCAATCTATCCGAGTCCCTCTTCTCCGTACCCTCATCAGTATTTGGTTGTTAGTGTTTTGAGCCTCACCCATTTTGATAGATGTATACAGGTGTCTCATTTTAATTTGTGATTCCTTAATAGCGTAAGATATTGAACATCTTTTCATGTGCTTATATGCAATCTATTTATCTTTCTTGTGACATTCAGATATTCTGCCCACTGTTAAACTGGTTGTTTCTCTTCTTACTGTCAAGTTGTAGGAGTTTTTTTTTACATATTTTGAGCACCGTCCTTTATCAGATATGAGTTTTTCAAGTATTTTCTACCAGACTGCGGTTTTTGTTTTATTCTTTGAACTATATCTGTTGGAAGAATTTTTAAAAAGTTCATTTTAATGAAATTCAACTTACTAATCTTTTTTCTTTCATAAATCATATCTTTGATGTTTTATCTAAAGAGTCACCATCATATCCAAACTCATCTAGATTTTCTCCAGTGGTATATTCTACTATTTTTATAGTTTCGTGCTTTAAATATTGATGGGAAATTTTATGAAACAGGTGAAGTTTGCATCAGGATTTTTTTTTTGCTTTTACCCAATTGTTCTAGGACTGATGAAAAGGCTGTTTTTTTCTCCATTGGATTGCCTTTGATCCTTTCTCAAAGCTCAATTTATTATATTTCTATATGCCTATTTCTGACTATTTCTTCTGTTCCACTCATATGTCTGTTTTTTTCCTCATACCACTCTGCCTACATTACTGTAACTTGAGGTTGCGTCAGTCCTCAAATTTTTTTTTTTAGAATTTTGATGACTATTTTTAGATGACTATTTTTTTTTTAAAGATTTTATTTATTTATTTGACAGAAATCACAAGTAGACAGAGAGGCAGGCAGAGAGAGAGAGGGAAGCAGGTTCCCTGACGAGCAGAGAGCCCGATGCGGGACTCTATCCCAGGACCCTGAGATCATGACCTGAGCCGAAGGCAGCGGCTTAACCCACTGAGCCACCCAGGCGCCCCTTTAGATGACTATTTTGATGACTATTTAGAATTATGATGGCTATTCTGGTCTCATCTTTCATATAATGTTAGAATAAGTTTATTGATATCCACAAAGTAACTTGCTCCCATTTGGCTTAGATGTCCAGTGTTCACCCTGAAAACCTGGTATGGCACCCAGGGGTAAAACTCAGAAAGCTGAGTTTCTAACTTTCAAACTAGTCTACACTGAACTTTTGATAATTCAGCAATTACAGCTTCAAGTGTTCCTGTCATAATAGCTCTAGCTTCTGCTCCAGGGAAACTGATTCCCCGTCTCTGTCTCTCCAGTTTTCAGAGTTCCAGTTTGCCCTGTAACCTTAATTATTTGATGGTTTAAGAAAAGTTGTTAATTTTTCACTTATGTGAAATTTTTTTTCTTGTGCTTTTTTTTTGTGTTGTAAGGATAAGAGTGATGGTTTCCAAGCTCTTTACCTGTCAGAATGGAAATTGGAAGTCCCATATGACTATGTTTATTTTGTTTCCTAATAAAAAAAAATTCTCCTGTTTCATAATATATACTTTACAATTATTGTTTGTAAATTAATTAGTTTATGATGGAAAAATACTTTATTTGGGGGTCACCTGGGTGGCTCAGTTGGTTCTGTCTGATTCTTGATTTTGGCTCAGGTCATGATCTCAAGGTCATGAGTTTGAGCCTCACATCAGGCTCTGTGCTGGGCATGGAGTCTGCTAAAGATTCTATTTCTCCCTCTCTCTCTGCCGCTCCCCACCTGCTCACTCTCTCTCTCTAAAAATAAGAATGCTTTTTTTTTTAATTTAATAACATTCCTCAGTTCATTTTTTTCTTCATTGTTTTCAATATAATTTTATTTTCTTGGACAATGTCCACTCATACAAATAATTTATTTATTTGATCATTTGTAGTTCATTCCTAAATTATTGTAAAAAGAGTTAATGGAAGCATTCTTAATACTGCATGTTTCTAAAAGAAGGATTATAAATAATTCCTGAAATTTTACCATTGGTTGTATAAAAATATAATATACAGTATAATCTAAGTCAGGCATTTACAAGCAATAGCCCATGAGTCAAATCTGGTCCACCACCAGATAAATAAATATCATAAATAAATAAAATAAATAAATAAATACATTTATAAATAATAAATAAATAAATATTTTATGAATAAATAAATAAATAAAATAGATTATATAAATAATATATTTTATTTTATAAATAAAATATTTTTATATTTTATAAATAAATAAATAAAATATAAATACAATAAATTAATATAAATAAAATATTATTGAAATATATCCACTTTATTTATTTATGTATTATCTATGGCTGTTTCCCCATAATGGCATTATAGTTGAATGTTGTGATGGAAACTTTATGTCCCCCCCAAATCTAAATTATTTGCTATTTGTATAGAAAAAGTTTACAGATCTTTGATTAAATAATAATAATCACTGATTATGGAAAGTTAAAAAAAATAAACTGGAAAAACCCACATTGTCTTAAACTGAGCTGTCATTTCAGATCTTGTTAGATGAATATTTTTCAATCTTCTTTAGGATGCTATACTTGGCACATTTGAAGAAATACATGCTAGAGCCAACTAGATATTGAAATCCCAAAGTATCACTACTTCAAAACAAAATAATTTTTGTTATTTATTTTGTTTGAGATGTATTGGCATATGTTATCTTAGTTTCATGTATGGAGCATGATTTAATATTTGTATATATTGTGAAATGATTACCACAATAATTTTAATTAACATCTATCTCCATAGAGATACCAAAAATTTTTGTGATACAGAATTTTACTAATTACTCTTAGCAAATTTCAAATGTCTAATATTCTATTATTAACTATAATCACCACAGATTATATTGTATTCCCATAACTTAATTATTTTATAACTAGAAGTTTTTTTCTTTTGACAGCCATAATAAATTTCATATAACATAAAAAATAAATGTTATTGAAAATTTCAAAATGTAAATATTTTGTGTAATTGCCAACTATAGTTTCTACATTCATTTATACCTGCCAGATTAGTTAAAATGATTAACCTAATGGTTTATGTTTTATGTCACAGATGCTGAAATTTATTTTTTCTATGATGGCTATTTTCCCAGCTTTTGGTACAATTATGTTTGCAAAAGTGACTGTGCTTTAGTGTGACAGAAATTTGCTAAGAATATATAAATTTCAAGTGTTACCACACACACACACACACACACACACACACAGAGTTAACTACCTGAGGTGATGGACATGTAATTAGTTTGATTACTAACAGTAATGGTAATCATTTCACAATGTATAGATATATCAAAACATCATAAGTACATCTTGAGTATATATATATATATATATATATATATATATATATACACACACACACCCTTTGACTAGTATTTTTTGTTTCCCCCTTCCCCCAGTCTCTGGCAACCAGGATCTTTTATGAATTTGTCAATTTTAAAATACTCATTTAAGAAGTAACATGTAATATTTGTCTTTACGTTCTGGCATATTTATCTTACCTTAATATCCTCTAGCTTCATCCATGTTGTTGTAAATGGTGATGTTTCCTTTATTTTAAGACTAAATCAAGTATGTTATGTGTGTGTGTGTGTGTGTGTGTGTGTATAGAGAGAGAGTTTATAATATATTATAATATATTATATATTTATGTAAATAAAATTTATTATATATTTCATATAAGTTTTATTTATATAAAATATATAATATATTATATATGAACTATATATCTATATATATGTATATTTGTTTATGAATTCATTCATCATCCATCAATGGATATTTAGATTGCTTCCATGTCCTGGTTATTGTCAATAATGCTGCAGTGAGCATAGGAATGCAGAAACACAGGAGTGAAAGATCCAGATTTCAATTTCTTCAGCTATATACTCAAAAATGGGGATACTGGATGATATGGAAATGTCTTTTTTTTTTTTAAGAACTTCCATATTTTTCGCAGTGGCTATGCCAATGCACATTCCCAACAGTATACAAGGGTCCCCTTTTCTCCATATCCTGAATGACACTTATCTTGTTTTTTTTCTTTTATTTTTTGAGTCAGTCATTCTAACGTGTGAGGTGGTATCTCATTATGGTTTTAAGTTGCATTTCCCTTATGGTTGTGATGTTGAGCACCTTTTCATATATCTGCTGGCTATTTGTGTATCTTTTTGGAAAAATACCTATTTAACTCCCATGCTTTTTTTGTCTTAAGTGTCATATTCAAGAAATCATTGTCAAGGCAAATGTCAAGATTTTTCTCTACGTTTTCTTCAAGGAGTTCTATGTTTCCCAGTGTTATATTTAATTCTTTAATTGACTTTCACTTGATTTGTATAAAGACTGTAAATAAAGAGTCCAGGTTCATTATTTTTTCTTTTGCATGGGGCCTCCAGTGTTCCCAACATCTTTTATTGCATAGACTATCCTCTTCCCACTGTGTAAGGCCATATAGCTAGTATGATCCATTTTATATGTATTGATTTATGTAGTTAACTGAAATTTCAATTTACTCAGTGATATCCTTGTTTTCAAAAACATTCCAAGTATTAACTCACTTCTCTGTGGCATATGTTAGCTGAAAGAATATGTTATCTTCTTGTTTAGTATACTCTAAATGGTGTCACCCTACATATTAGCAAATTTCAGTTATTTGGTGGGGATAAAGTACCATTAAAAACTGTCAATGATTTCTAAAACCACGGGCTCAGATATAATTAGATAATAAACCAATATCTGTGATTAAAACTTGAGGTCTTCCATGGGTTTGCTTTCCTGCTCTGGTAATTGCCTCTCTTCACATTCTCTATTCTCCATCAGTTTCTGAGGATCTGAGTAGGAAAAGAACACTATAATTTCATCACCCAATTCTATCAACAATTTTAAATTCATCTCTACCCACTGCTGTCACAAATATTCAGGGATAATAAAAAAGTTCTACTTTGCAACATTTAATAAATTATCATTATGAAATCAAAGATTGAGCACAGATTGTATTTTAGATTAATAAAAGATGGAATAAACTAAAGGCAAAGAAGGAATAAATGACACATAGATAACATTAATTGCCACTTTGACCATGATACATGACCAACAATATATAGAAAAATTAGCTAGCATATTTATACTACAGACAACTGAAACTAAGAGGTAAAAATTAAAAAAGGCAAATAGGCTTGCCAGAAATAAATGAAGCTGTGTTTACTCATTCTAGATTGTCACTGGTAAGAGAGCTTTGAGTTCCCTAATTGAACACATTGTCTCTTGAAACACATTGAGAACTTGAGAATAAAATAAAATGCTACATATAATAAAATATTAACTAGATGTTATGTGTCTGAACTGAGAAAAGGTACAATTTCAGATAAATTAGTTTCGCTGACAAAAGACAAGTAGGACATTATTGGACCAGAGGCATGCTTTCGGGAAGATTGTGTTAGGATTTAAGTTTCTTGTATAAAGTAAAATTTAAATAACATTTTGAAAATGCTCAATAGAGAGTTGAACATTGTAAATATCTAGTAAGAAAGACAAAATGTGCTTAAATAATGAACTATTTATGAGATGGAATTAGATATATGGCCAGTGATGAGATGTGAGTTCTGGGTGATATATGCAATTGATGAATTTTTGAGCACTACATCTAAAACTAATGATGTACTATGGGGTGTCTAATTGAATTTAAATATTTTTAAAAAAGAGAAAGAAAGAAATGTGGCCAGCAACAAATACAAATACAAATACAAATATTTTAATAAATAAAGAGACAAAGGAACATATTTTGACCTTGATTGAAAGTTCTTATTTCATGTAAGAGCAATTAAAGACCATGAGAGAGTTCAGAGAAGTGAATAGCTTGACAGAATAAAAATACTACTTCAGGAAAATCATTCTTGTTATTTTTGGTACTTTTGAAAAGTAAAAAAGAGTAGCGATAAGACTATGCTTCAGATAACTAAAACATTATAGTTCCGATGTATAAAATACCTGGATTAACACTGGTATTAATTTTAAAAATGTGGTATAGAAAACAATTTATGGAAAATTTGACATGAAGAAGCTTAAAGGAGACAGACTCAGGGATGCAAACTAATCCAGGATATTATATCTGAGAGAATGATTAACAAAGAGAAAGTTATATTTCTCCCATACTCAGAGATATAATGATAATGGACTAGAAACTTTGCACCAATATTAACGGCTGAATTTTCAGGTATCTTTAAATGGTTATAATACATCTGCATAAGCCAGTTGTATTTAAAAAATAATAAAGATGAAAATGAATTATTCACAAAAGGATCAATTAACAAATGGGATAACAGAAAAATCACATTTTCCTTGTCTCTTATGGCTCATGGATATCTCCAGGTTCTCTTGGAAACCCAGCCTTTTCTTCCATCTAGTTATAGAAAGCATTTACAGAAATCTTATTGGGATGACATCTGCCCATTAGCAGCTATCTCAAAAGCTGAGGAGGAATCTATACCCCTGAGACCCACCTTTTAGCATAGCGCAGATATTGATAAATCTTTCTAGAATAAGACTGTAGTAGTTAAGGGTAGCAGGAAATAAGAAGTTTTTCCTGTGGAGCATTTGGTGCGGCTTTCTCTTCATGGAAATGACTACACCTTCTAATCTTTTGTAGATCATTGTAGGTAACAATTCACCTGATAAATAGTTGGGCCTCTCCTTTGGCTTCTGAGAGAAACATTCTTACTATATACACCCTTTATAACATAAGCAATTGACAAATCCCTAATGAAGTTTCTAACTTCAGTGACCTAAATAGAGTCATTACAATTCCAATAAGGCTTAACCAACGCCACCCACAAAGGCTGGTTACATGGAAATTTAAAACCAAATATGTAGTACAAGAGAAAGAGTCTTTCTTGGCATGTCTCCTTCATATAGACTAAGTAATTAGTTGATAAACTTGATATATCTACCCAGTATTTCTGCTCCCAATTTGGAGTTATAGTACTTTCTGCATCCATTTTCATTGGAAACACAATAATATAATTTTAAATAATTCAAGGATAAACAAATACTTAAAAATAATTACATAATATTTGTTTTAATTTATTTTAAAATTTAATTTATTAATTAAAATTAAAATTTAATTTATTTTAAATATTTTAAAATTTAATTTATTTTAAATATCACAGTGTAGAATTTAAGATAATACTTGACTAAATTTGGTTAGAAGAATTTTTTTTTTTTAATTAAGATACATCTTTTAAACTACACAGAGTTATTAAAATCAGTTAAATTTTAGCCCTGGTAAGCAAGTAGAATAGATGTACTTCTTGTCTTCTATTTTCTACAATGAAATGGAGTGCTTTCCAGAGCAATAATGCTGTAGATATTCCTGGAATAAAATATAAAAGAGAGAATATATTTTTGTTTCAATAGCCTCTTCTACTTGGCTCAGCTGTTTTAAAACACATTGGATTTGAGAGCTTTTTTATTATTTAGGCTGACTAAAGTTTAATTTACATTAGCTTTATGTTCTTGTAGGAAAGAGTGGTTATTTGTGACCAAGGAATCCATTTATTACTGATTCTACCATTGATTTACTGTGTGTCCCTGAGCAAGGCAATTAACTTCTTTTTGACTCTATTTCTTAATTTATAAGGTGCAGGTGCCACTATTATGCAGAAGTGGTAGAATAAATTTTAAATTTCCAATGAAGAAGAAACTAAGGGACAGAGGGTACAAAGTGATGGAAATCTTGTCAGCTCTTTTAAAATGCTTGCGTTTAAATTCCATGGAAGCGGAGATCCTGCTTCAACAGATCCCCCGAGTCTGGTGTGGTTCGTTAATGCGCCTGGACTCGTGACACTCACCATCCCGCTCAGCCCCAAGGGGAGCTACCAGCTGGCCCGGACGCTCTCCTCATGCCTGTCGGCCCGCAAAACCTACCGGAGTCCGACAACTGGTGCCCCGTGTGAGGACCCTCTCCTCGTTCTTCTCGCTGACGGGCCAATCGGTCTTTGGGTGAGTGTACCCCCATAAATTATGGGGCAGTCATCTTCCAAAAGTGACCCTGCCCTCGAATCCCTGCATTTCCTTTTGAGAAGCCGCGGTCTTTCCCTCACCGATTCCCAAGCCCTTAAGACATGGGAGGCCTTTGTTAAGGTGGCTCCTTGGCTTCCGGAAGGTAACCTTTTTGATTGGGACACGTGGGATCGTATTGAACAGCTAATCCATAAAGCCCACGTAAACAGGGGGGAGATACCCCCTTTGGGTACATATCCTACTCTGGCGGCACTAAAGAGTTGCTTTCCACCCAGACCCCCAAAGGGACTTAAGGAGTCACCTTGCCCCCCGAAATCTTGCACCCCTCCCCCTTCCCAATCCGAGTCAACCAAACTCCCTTCTGGGACGCCCACTCCGACTATATCAGACAAGCCACAAGAGAAGTCTCCCACTCCCGCCTCAAACATTCCTGATGGCCCCTCCGCTAGACCCAAAAAACTCTATCCCCCTCTAAACCCTTTTGATGAAGCCCCTTGGCCCCCAGATCTCCAACCCAAAGTAAGAGCCCCCCTGTGCGACCCCCCTCCACTAATGTTAACCCAGGGGGTAACCGTCCAGCTCCATTGTACCCATGGGAGCCTGGGGACCTTAAGGAGCTTAAAAAGGCAGTGTTTTTGGACAGGCTTTAATGGTCTATTCCCCTTCGTCCTCCCCTTCCTGGGACCCATCTTAACCCTACTCCTCCTAGTTTCCTTTGGCCCCTGCATTATAAACAAGTTGGCCCAATTCGTGCAAAAGAGGATGGAAGCCATTCAATTAATGAATGTCCAAGTACATTATCAGAGATTGGCCGCCCATGATGAAGACACCTACTAATAGCGCCAACGACCTTTATTGGCCAATGACGGGTAAGACCCCATGAAGACCGGGGCAACCTAAGACAGGCCTTAGAGGAAAGTTCCCCTTGTAGCTGCATGATATTCAATGACGGGTAAGACCAATGGGAGGGACAGAACAACCTAAGACAGAGGACATACCTTTGCTGTATGACCCTCAATGACGGGTAAGTCTGTTACCTCACCACTGGCAACCTAAGACAGAAGTCATGCCTACAAAAACAAAAGGGGGAAATGTTGGGCACAGCAAAGATGGCGCTGGCCTGCCTTCTCTTCCGGCTAGAAAAGGCGCCACCATGGCAGTATTGGCGCCAACGTGGCAGTTTCGGTCCCGCATATCTCTATTTCCTCCTCTCGCCCAACACACCCTACCCAGTTACTGACTATGTAACCAAACCCCATAGGCTCTCTCCCCGCTGACCTCATTTCCCATCCCCTACCCAATATAAGCTGCAACCCCGCTCAATAAAGTGAGATCCTGCTTCGACAGATTAAAAAAAAAAAAAATAAATAAATAAATAAATAAATAAATAAATAAATTCCATGGAAGCTACTTAACCTAGCCTGAGTTCTCAGTCTATACAATGGTAAAAGCAAGTGCTAGAGAATTTAAAGGGGTAATATATCTAATTCTTCTTTTCCAACACGTGAGAAATGCTATTTTATGTATGAATAATGTCTCACCTACATTAGCTGGGCCTCCACAGGTCATTAAGAATGCAATAAAATGCCAATCAGAGCAAAAAAATAGGTTAGAAATAATTTTTCTTTCCTTGTCATAGAAAACTATGAAAAAATTACACTGCTAGACTTTAGCTTTATAGAAGATTTTCACATTTAACATGATTTTGCATAAAAATATCCCCCTCAATGACAATTCATATGCCTGAAATTATAACACTAAGAATGTATTTTCCTTATAGATATGGAAATTGCCCTCTGCTCAATAAAATGAAAACTTCCCCAATCAAAACACCTAAAACATTGAATTAAACATAGCAAACATCCTCTAATATTCCTGTAGTAAAGAGTGTAGGCAAATGAACAGGAAGATGGTGGAATCTAGAATTGTAATCTTGAACCAAAAACAGCTGCCCTGGAAAATGGTCAGTGTTGGGGCAAGTTTAAATTAGCAGGAGAAAGACAGCATGTAAATCTGACAAACAAGAGAATGAGTTTCATTTGATTAAAAAACTGATTTATGAAAACATAAAACATTTATGAAAACATAGGAGGAAAGAAAGAAGGAAAGAGTAAGAAAGAAAGAAAGAAAAAGAAAGAAAAAAAAGAAAGGCCAGAAAGACATAAGATACATAAGAGGAGAAAAGCGGACAGGAGAGGAGGAGAAGAAATTTTTCTCATCTGTGATTTAGTTAGTGAAGTATAATATATTTCCCTCCAAAATTATAGAAATCATATTTCCTCCCATTATTCCATAGTTATCAATGCCAAGTAAAATCTGTATCATCTCTGAGGGGAGGTGGGTAGGGGGAATGGGTGATAGGAATTAAAGAGGGTACTTGTGACGAGTACTCAGTGTTATATGGAAATGTTGGATCACTAAATTGTACACCTAAAACTAATATTACATTATATGTTAACTAACTGGAATTTATATGAAATTCAAAAATACTTAAACTGATACAAACTAATAGAGTTTTTACTTTTGCTTACATCTTTGGGAAGGGCTTGAGTGAGATAGAACCTGACTACAGTGGTAGAAATATTCTATTTTGACTGGTTTTGTGTCTATATAAATATAATAATCTATTGAGTGTTTACTTAAGATTTATATAGTTTACTTCGTATAAACAGGACATAAAATACATCTTACTGTGTTTTCCTATTAATTGCCTTGTGCATTTGCAAAGTTTTGATATACAGCAAATAAGTATAATTTACCTAATTGATTCACAGTTTTATGTGATCTTACTCTAATATTGACTTTGTATACAATTTGTTTATATGTTAAAATGCGATAGTCTTTTAAGACCATCACACAGCTTATTAATTTAGAGAAACATTTTTTCTACATTTCTTTATTTGAGTACAATATGCTAAATAAACTTTGCTATGTAACTATAACTAACTCAGTTCTTTTACCTATGACCAAGCAACTAAATATACTAAAGCAACAAAATATACTAATAATCTCACAATTCAATACTATAGTTGATCAAAATGTGTACAGTTTCATTAATGAAATTTATATAGATTAATGTAGATTGGTAGTAGTCTTTTGTTACCCTATGATCCCTTGAATCATGGCTCATTGCAAAGTTTCTGGTAAAGTACACTAATAAATACTAGAAGACTGAAAGTCACTGATATTAGGGACATGTCTGTCTTAAATAGCTCCAATTGATATAGAAAATAGAATCTCTTTATATTTCATCCCCAGGGTCCAAATGATATCGGCATATAATGTATGAAAAATAAAGGCATAGATTATTTTAAAAATTCTGTTAGATTGATCAAATATCTTTACACATTTTACTTACTTAACATATTTACAGAGCTTTTAAATAAATCATCTATCTATGTGTGGTTGCATGGAATTAAAATTCTAATTAACTCTCTTGGGGCACCTGGGTGGCTCAGTGGGTTAAAGCTTCTGCCAGGTCATGATCCCAGGGTCCTGGGATGGAGCCCCACATCAGACTCTCTGCTTGGTGGGGATCCTGCTTCCCCCTCTCTCTCTGCCTGCCTCTCTGCCTACCTGTGATCTCTCTCTCTCTCTCTGTCAAATAAATAAAATCTTTAAAAAGAATAAAAAAATAATATAAAATTCTAATTACCTCTCAATTACTTATGTATTCATTAAAAGCATTATATATATATCTAAATACATTTTGTATTATTTTATATTTAAGTCACAATGAAAGGTGTCTTCATTAATTAATTTTAATATGTATTCAAAAATATAATATGGTAAGTACTGCTCCATATAGGTAAGAAAAAAATAGAAGCTCATTATTTTAATGGATTTATTATGTAGTAAACAACACACATAATGTTAAATGTAAATATTAACACACATATAATAATATTTCTAACACCATTAAATTTTACAAGTACATAAACAAAAAGAACATAAGAAAGTAACCTTAGAATATTTTATGCATTTTCTTCCAACAATATGAGTATATTTACAATAAAAACATATATTTATGAGTTAAAGTATTTAAATAAAACCCTTAGTCTGCTGGTATCCTGGAGTTCAATTTTGTGGGAGTAAATGTTCAAGAAACCTAAGAATTTTCTGTGCAAAATTGGTTTTATTAGTTAAATAAGTCTTTTTTTTAAAGATTATATTTATTTATTTGACACAGAGAGAGACAGAGATCACAAGTAGGCAGAGAGGCAGGCAGAGAGAGAGAGGAGGAAGCAGGTTCCCTGCTGAGCAGAGACCCCGATGTGGGGCTCGATCCCAGGACCCTGAGATCATGACCTGAGCTGAAGGCAGCAGCTTAACCCACTGAGCCACCCAGGTGCCCAGAAAATGTGAAAATATTTTAAAAGAAAGTCTGCTAACATTAAAACCATGTTGAGTATTTTGATGTAGGAATCATATCTTCTTTTCTAAATTATGAAATTCAATATGAAAATACATATCTCTGAAAAATTACAAAAATATATATTTAAACCAAAAATCCTTAAATCTTCAAGATAAAACATACCCATAATATGACAATATTTTAAATTTTGGTAATCTAAAACTAATTTTGGAAGGAGTATTTTAGTAACTAGTAAAATTAATATCAATTGTGATTAGAAGCATTAAAAATTCCTCAATTGGGGGGCACCTGGGTGGCTCAGTGGGTTAAGCCTCTGCCTTCGGCTCAGGTCATGATCCCAGGGTCCTGGGATTGAGCCCCACATCGGGCTCTCTGCTCAGCAGGGAGCCTGCTTCCTCTTCTCTCTCTGCCTGCCTCTCTGCCTACTTGTGATCTCTGTCAGATAAAAAAAAAAAAAAAAAAAAAATTCCTCAATTGGTTGTAAAGTGGGTTATCTTCTTACAAATAATACTACTGTGCTCCAATTATGCATCCAGTACTTGCTTATCATTAGAAGAAAACAATGAATTTAAGCTATTTAACATCTTTATTAATTTAATGAGATAAAACCATATTAACATGAGAAAAACCCTAAATTAGTTATTTGTAACTAAAATGAAAGTTGGTTTGATAGCAGTGGAATGACAGATAATCAAGAGCAAATTTTCACAGATACAACACCCCCGTTTTCTATAAGAAAACACTACACATGTGACCATTATATTTACAAATATAAATTAGAGTTTGATTATTTGAAAGGAAAAGGCAAAGACACTACTATCAAGGTAAAGAAGGGTTGACTGAATGGGATAATGCCAAAGTAAAGAAGTGCTCTAAGTTTATTTAGTAGTGAAATCAATAAAAAGTATCCCTCAGGTCAGATGGAGGTGCAAATTACTAATCTACAAGTTTAATTCCAGTGACAGCTAAGTGGTATTTTCCAACTGGTTTGTACTGCGGTTTTCTGCAGATAAGGCTGTTTATGCACTACACTTTTAGCATGCGATTGGGTCTCCATATCTGACATGTAAGGAGTGTATCTGTATAGTCAGAAGAATTTTGACACTCATACCTGGAACGATTTTTATAAATGATTGTTGCCTAAAAGCCCATATATATTTATTTGCGAGAGGGAGAGCATGAATGGGGGAGGGGTGCGGGGGTGCTGAGGGCCAGAAAGAGAGGGACAAGCAGACAACCCACTGAGCAGGAGCCTGATGCAGGGCCAATTCCAGGATCCCTACATCAGACCTGAGCTGAAGTCAGATGCTTAACTGATTGAGCCACCCAGGCACCCCTATAGATCTGAACTTTTGTGGCATGCTCTATAGTTTATTTAATTTTGAAAACACAGCTCAGTGGGAGTTATTTGGAATCCACTCAAAAAGTGAAGTAATGTCCCAACACTTTTAAAAGAAAAGAATATAATCATCTGTAAATCAGGGAACATCGTATTTACAGCTATATGTGCTGCCGTGTGACCATGACATCTAATATCCTTTGACTTTGCTGTTAAAGGAAAAGAGTTTCCACATATCTCTGCCGGTCTCAAAATAAAAGGATGCATTTAAAAAATTTATATATTTTTCCCCAGCCACAGATATTTGTCCAGAGGTCATCAACTCGAATTATGAGGTCATCTCTGTTCTACAAAAAGGTTTGGAATCTTTGGTAACTTCTGAGTATTTGATATGCAGAAGTAACTCCTTGGAATCCTGGTAATAGTTTATCCTGGTTTAATTAGGCACACTGTCTCATTATGAGACCTAATAAAAAGATTTAAATGATGAACTCATTTGAGACAGGTTTGAGACTTTCCTCCACTCATGATGGCTGAGTCCTGATTTCTTCAGGGACAGGCATTCAGGCAGGTAGCAAAGACTGCAGCCAAATCTCTCACAAGAGAGATTTCACTCTGTAACACTAGTTATGCCTCGAAATACTTGTAGGCGTACCCTATAAAATAGTGTATAAAATTCTTGTCAGAGCTGAGCTTAGATTTTAAAAAAACAGAGAAGAAAAATAATAATAATTAAAAAAAGATAAATGGGAATAGAAATAGTGAGGATGAGACATCAGAATAACCGTACTTGAAATTAGTTGATAATTGACTTTTTCCTACATGGGACTTTTCTAATTATAATTATTATTAAAATTATGATTTGACCTAGATAAAATAGTTTATCTCTGTGAGTCACTGGAAGCACAGTCTTTATTTCATTTTTTATCAACTCCTATTACTTGCAATGTAAAAGAGCAAAAGGTATACACCTCATTTCAACTTTGAAATAGAAGTAATAAAAATAATACATTCCTTATCAATACCAGGAATTTGAAGAATACAGTGTTAATACCATTCATTGTTTTATTATTTTTTAAATACATTTATACTTACAGTGACTTTGGACTAACTATAAGGCTGAGAATATCTTCCTTACATTTTTTCTCTGTCTCACATCTAAAATGTTAGCATGCATTGCATTATGTAAGACAATTGTCATCTTTTCAAGAGAGCACTGACTCCTGCACTGGCTTTAGGATTCATATTTCATCCAGCTACAGAGACAGGTTTGTTCCAAAATCTGAGTGATACTGTAGTTCCATTATTCAAATTACATCTGTCAGTTCTTCACAATACTTTATTCATACATTACACTAAACTCTCACCCCCATAAGGATGAAAATATATTTTTATTAATTTTAGATTATTTGTATTTATTTTTATAATAGGCAAACCATTACTCACATAATCAAGTAAGAAATGTCCTAAGTGAGATTTTAAAATTCATCAATCGTCTTCAAAGAACAGTAAACTTGTGTATGCACATGTGTGTGTTTGTATGTGTGTGTGTGTTTGTAAAAACAAGTTATAGTGAATATTAATAAATTTATTACAAGAGAAATTAGTTAAGTGAAGAAAAATAAGTTATAAGATTGAAATTTAGTTCATTTTAAGATATAGAAATAGCCTACATGGTTTTTTAATATAAATGAAATAAAATCTGTGAATGTTTATGCTTATAATGATGTTGAAGATAATGATGATTATGATGGTCATTAATATGACTGATGGATTGATTGATTGATTATAGATACCAATGCTCTTTGGAGTCCTTTGCCCATGTTGAATTGTTTGAACTCTAATTTGAGTAGTATTTTTATTACAATTTTTAGATGAAAAATTTAAAAGAGATATGGGATGGTTTGCCTTAGATGGTATGGCTTGTGAGTCACACAGCTAATTCCTCAGCACAAAATGCATTTGAGTGGAAGCTGTGATTTGTGGTATTAAGCTAATGACTTACTAATAAAAGTTATATCATAAATATATTTTAAAGTACAATTTGCCCTAATAGTGATATAAAAAATATTAAATATATTATATTAAAATGTTAAGCAACCAACATATGAGATAGCTATTCAAATGAGAAAAGGTTGCTGAATAAAAGGGAAAAAAATAAGGTGTAGTACTTATGTTAGTTAATATGTTATGGTTTTCTGTCAAAATTTTAATCTGTAAGTAATAAATATGTTTTGTTTTATATAACTCATACAACCTTTTGTTTGAACAAAATAATTAGGTTGAAAAATTTTTCTTCTAGATGTGAGGACTCAGAATTATTCTCCTAAATAAATAGGTACCTTCCAAATGAAAATATATTTTTTAAAAGAATGAAAAACATTAATGAGACAAGTATCATTTTGTTTAGTGAAACATGTCATTCATTAACTGAGATAGAGGAAATGTGGCAGGAAGTCCAGGTCTTGTCCAGGTATTGATTTGGGGGAATAATACAGAGATGATGTATTGCTAGTTTGCTATGGTTGACATAACAAAATACCACAGGCTGTCTGGCTTGCAAAGCAGAAATTTATTTTCTCAAAAATTTTCTGAAAGCTAGTAATCCAACATCAAGTTCTTAGCACGTTGGGCCCTTCAAAATCTCTTTCTGTTACTTAGACATGGCTTTTGTCTTCACATGATCTTCCCTTTATTTATCTATTTCCTAGTTTCCTCTTCTCATAAGGACACCCACTGTATAGGATTTGGGGTTACCACAATGACCTCATTTAAACTTTATTATCTCGTTAAAGACACTATCTTCAATCACAGTCAATCCTGAAGTACTTAAGTTTAGGATTCAATATATGAATGTTGAGGAGACCACAGTTCAGTTCATAATAGATGGTGTAGATATGTTTGGAATTTTGTTTGTGACCTTGACTCTATGTTGTCTGAACTCAGAAAACAAAAATTAGACTTCTGAGTCCCACTCTTTTTCTTTATGGGTATACAAAGAGGGTATATTAAATATATTTAAAAGTGGAAAAGGTATATTATTAGACTAATTAACAGAATACACATATTTCTGGCACTTGGAATCTGGAAAAAAAGCTAAATATAGGATTGTCCTTGTATGGGTGCTGGAATGAAAGAAAACAGAAAGGGCCTAACCTTTAACCTTTAACTTTAGCAAGTATTTTTCATCCTTTTGTGTGTTTAGCACAGACCCAGTCAAGCTACAGTAGGAAATCAAGGACATGGCCAAGACGTGATAGCCTGATGTGGTAGCCCTTAAGAAACCTAAGGAAGGGGCACCTGGGTGGCTCAGTGGGTTTAGCCTCTGACTTCGGCTCAGGTCATGATCTCAGGGTCCTGGGATCAAGCCCCGCATCGGGCTCTCTGCTCAGCAGGGAACCTGCTTCCCTCTTTCTCTCTCTCTGCCTGCCTCTCTGCCTACTTGTGATCTCTGTCAAATAAATAAAATTAAAAAAAAAAAAAAAAGAAGAAGAAAGAAACCTAAGGAAAATACTCATCTCTGGAAACCGCAAATACTTGTCATTTACCTATCAAAAGAGAATTAAAATTACAAATCAGCTGACTTTAAGTAGTTGTTCTGGAGTATTACTAGAACAAGCTCACTATTTAACAAGCATTGTTAAAAGATAGAAAAGACAGTATCAGACTGATGCAGCATGAGGAAGACTTGAGTGGCTACTATGGCTGGCTTTGAAGATGGAAAGAGGCCACCGGCCAAGGAATCCAGATATACTGCAGAAACCGGAAAAAATTATTAAAATTGATTCTATCTAAAGTTTTCATAATGCAACTCTGTCAACATCTTGGTTTTAGTAATTTGTTACAGCAGCAATAAGGAAACACAGGACAACATTAAAATAGATTCAGTAAAACAAATCTGCCCCTGACAGATTGGGGGAAAAAAAAAAGAATCTATGTTTCTAAGAGAGATAAATTCAAATGAAGAACAATCCAAAAGAAGTGGGTTTACTTTTGCCGAAGGAAGACTGAGAGTGAGCAAATTTTTAGGTCCCATTCACCTTGAAATACTAGCCTTGGGTATAATCGAAACTAAAAAGGACTAGGTTTTAGAAGAAAACAAATAAAAATAACAATAACAAACACAAGAACTTGAAGTTTATAGTTTCTTTCCCAAGTACAAATGCTATTTAAAATTTTAAAATAAGAACAAATTTTATCTTAAGAAGTTAAAGTTTTTGAATAGAAACATGGTTAGCTAACCCTCAGCCGTTGTTATTAAAAATAATAATAATAATAATGTTATTGATGCCACAGAGGCAAGAAACCCACTCCTTTTTTTTTTTTTTAAGATTTTATTTATTTATTTGACAGAGATCACAAGTAGACAAAGAGGCAGGTGGGGGGGGGGGTGGAGGAAGCAGGCTCCCTGAGGAGCAGAGAGCCCAATCCCGGGCTCTATCCCAGGACACTGGGATCATGACCTGAGCCTAAAGCAGAGGCTTTAACCTACTGAACCACACAGGCACCCCCCACTCCCTTTTTTAAACTAAAAATTGCATACCAAATGGAAGGATTTAAGTCCAAACAGAACACCCTATTTTCTTCTCTATGGGTATTGTGCATTTGTCATAAATCAAGGTAAGAGAGGGGATCCTTAAGACAACTGAAGAGAAATCTAACTGGAGGCTACTGTAAAAGCTTATTAATGAGTTGATCCTTACAATTATCCCAGCAGATTGTTTTAGTAAGTTTTCCAGGCAGTTGCATAGGGAAAAAGAAGGAGGCAGAACCCAGCATTTTCTCTAAATTGAGGACTCACGGATGGAAATCCAGGGACAGCCACAAGCACTCTGTTCAGATTCCATAGGGCAGAATACTAGAGAGGAGAAAGCCACACAGAGACAGAGATTTTTGGAGATTTCCAGATAACCCCAAGAGAGTCTTAAACTGTATTCTAAAAAGGGTATCTATATGAAGAAAATACTTTATGTTGAGAAAAGAAACACATGAAAAAATTAGAACAATCCCAGGAGAACATACAGGGGTGACACTATTTCTGCCCTCATCAGTCACGGTCATAGAAAAAGGATATAATAGGCAATAGGGTTTGTCTCAGTCTTGGATTGAGATCTATAATAGACATTGCTGTAGTTGAACACAGCAAAGCTTAAAATCAAGAACAAAAAGACCAACTGTTTTTAAGAAACTTTAAAACAGAAGAAAGCTCAAGAATATTTGTAGAAATGTGAAAATATACATGATATAACAATGTAAATTTTACAAAGTTTGGAATCAGAAAAAATTACCAGGCATGTGAAGAAGCAGGAAAATATGACCCATAAGAGAAGAAAAAGAGTTCATAGATAATATAGATATATTTTCTCATATTTGAATATTTTAGAACATAAACATTTGTTAAAAGCAAAAGTTATAGTGATGTTTTATGTGGTTATAATTTTTTTAGTAGTAAAATGTATGACAAAAGTAATACAAAGCCTGATCAGGAAGAAATGGAAGCATACATTAATGTTCTTTTGCTACAAACAAAATACTGTAAAATCACTTAAAAGTAGACTATAACAAGTTAAGCATATACACTATGAATGCTAAAGCGGAATTTCTCTAAGATGGCACTGTTGATATTTTTGGATGGATGATTCTATGTTGTGGAAGGCTGTCTTCTGCATTGTAGAGTTTATTGTGCCTCTGCCTGCTAGTCACACCCCTCAGTGTGTCTCGAAGCATTGTCAAAAGACCTCTAGGGAGAAAAAAATTCCCAACCTAAACAACCACAGGCCCAAGTCAACTAATACTATATTACAAGAAAGAGTAATACCTAATAAGTCAACAAAAGAGATAAAATAAAATTGTGAAAATATTAAACTAATCTGGATGTAGAAAGATACAGCATGAACAAAAAATAAATAACATGAGGGTGATTTTAAAGTCAATTATATCAATAACCATAACATGTGATTTAGCCAATTAAAAGGCAGGGGTTCTCAGATTTGAATTAAAGACCAAGGCTGAACTACATGTTTCCTACAAGCTATTCATTTTAAATACAAATATGAAAATGGCCAAAATTTAAAAGCATGGATATATTTTATCACACTAACACTAATAACAAGAAAGTTGGAGTAGCTGTATTTAAATTAGACAAAGACTAGAACAAAGAATATTACCAGGGATAAAACAGGTCATTTTATAATGACAAAGAGAACAATTCAACAAAACACAAGTCTGTTTACACACCTAATAGGAGTTTCTCAAAGCACATAAAGCAAAAACAGGTAGAACAATTGGGAGAAAGAGACAGATCCACAATTCTACGTGGAGGTTTCAGTACCTTTTTCATTTATTATTAATAAAAAGAAAATGGAAATCACTAAGGATGTGCAATAGTTGGACTACACCTCCAAAAATGTGACCTACTTGACATTTATAGAAGTTGCCATCCAACCACGGAACACATTATTTTCCATGAAAGAAGAAAAAAGGCCATGATTGATCACATAATGGAGTTAATGCCCAGTCCCAGAAATGGTGACACCCACTTCTATATAACAATTTTCAGAACCTCAGACTTCCAGGTTGTCTGCAAATTATTCAACTTACCTTCAGAGAAATGACTCGAATGATAAGGTGACTAGGTAACATAAGCTTGTAGAATTAATGAATAATTAATTCTATAGTAAAGGGAGTTCTTCTATCACCAGACAGGTAAATTAGGATATTCCAGGTAGGATTTTTTTTTTTCTTGGTCACGATGTATACTGTGGGTTTTCAAGAGAGGAGTGCTTCTTATCCCTAAAATAAAAATACTGCGTGCAGTATTCCAACGTATCTCTATCCAGTGATAGAGGAACTGATTTTACTGAACAGTTATTCATGAATTTTATCAAGTTTTGGTTTTAGATTTGGAAAAAAAAATGAAACTACAGTAAATTTCTAGAGCATAACTGTGCAGGTGAAGACATTTAATTTTTACTATGTTTGGCAACTGGAATACTAAAGAAAGCTCAATGAAAAGCTGTTATACAAAAAATGTCTTTAGGTTTATCCAAGCTGATTTTTGTTAGACATTGCTGTGGACAGAATATGGACAAATATATATCCTTCATTATTAGATTTTGAGAAAGTAAAGCAGGTGAATTACAAGGCCTGGAAAAAAATAATTATTAATTCTTTTTTTCCTCTTTCAAAATGGCTATAGTTGATTAGTCTAAGATCAGCTTTAAGAAAATATTGAGGGGCTTTGATAAACAGTTTAGATACAACAATCTAGACTGTGCTCCAATGTTTCTAATTATATACAAGGAATCTTTATCTTTATCTTCCCCTTTATATTTATTACATTGTTATTCATGTAGGAATATTCATGTGTAGGTCAGCTGTAATTTGATTGTGTACATAGAATAATTTTCTGACATAGAGTTTATTTAATGAATGAACATAGAGTGTATTATAATCTGGAATTTCCACTGTAAATACGATTTCTTCCTACTTGATTTTTTTGAAAACTTGCTACAAAGAACGAAGGAATATTCTAATGATAATGGTGTCATTACAACAGTTAAGAGTTTGGGAGATGGGAAAGTCTTGTCAATTCTTAGAAGTTTCCCCTAAGTCACTTAGTACTCCAAGGAATCTTGTGTTATATGTTGGACAGACACATGCTGTACAGATATCCAGGTGACAGAAGAGACTAGTCAGACTGCTGCTCTTTCTGCATCAGCTGGGTCAGAAGCTAGCAGTCATTCCTGGCCAAAATCTGAACTATGAACTCCACCATGACCAGGTTGAAGGCTGAGATGGATGACAAGGGGGGTGTCTGCACTGAAATCAGGAGGGAGCTCTTTGAGCTTGATTGTCTCTTTTTGTTCATTTCAATATGTGGATAATGACCCTTGGGAGGTGGACAGGAAATCAGGGGGTATTATTAGCTCTACTTACAACAGTGTAGTTCGATTTATTTTTAATAGTGGTCCTCTTGTATCTAGCCAATATGGAATAGTGGTTCTTCTAATGGATCTTTTGCTTGAATTTTATAAGTTATATCTATTAAACTCACAATTCATTGATAAGTGAACTTCTCTGTCTTCTATTATTTTTGGAGACCAATTATTTTATCTGGTGAGCCACAAAGCTGATTTCCAGATTATTTAATTTTTACTGTTGTTTATTTTACTTATTTATTTTTGCCAGTTAAGAAGATGATTTATTAAACGCACTTAAATGAAAGATGACTTGGTGTAGATACACTTGGATTCACATCGCATTAAAACAGTGAAGCCATAAGTTTTTTGGGGGGAGGGGGTTGTTTGTTTGTTTTAAAGATTTTATTTATCTATTTGACAGAGAGAGAACAAGAAAACACAAGCAGGTGGAGCAGGAGAGGGAGAAGTAGACAGGGCTGGATCTTAGACCCTAAGACCATGCCCTGATCTGAAGGCAGTTGCCTTAACAAACTGAGACACTCAGGAGCTCCAAGCCATATGTTTTGAATGTCAATTTCCAAGTCCTTTCTTTTTCCTTGCTAAGACCTATTTCAGATTGAGATACTTGGCAAATTGGGGAGAAACTCTTTTTTTTCTTTTACTTTCTGTCTTCTAGAATATTTTGAAAATTTTCTAAAATCAATTTTTAAAATCACTTATTGATCAGCTCTATTTCATTTGCCATTTGGAATCTGTTCAGCCTATTCTTAATGAAAAGTTTCTGAAATAGCTTTATGTGGTAGGTATCACACTCTTCAAGCACATCTATTTGAATTATTAACAGCTATGCTATTTAAATGTTGTACCAGCTTTCTTATTCTACTGCTTTTAACATTTCCCTCTAAGGTGTTAACAATTAAATGAACTATTGGATTAAATAAGTATTAACAAAATCCTTAATTCAGAAGCAAATTCTTCCTGTCTTCCTGATTTAAGGAAATCTTTAATTATTGACCTTGTCTTGGCTGTAGATCATGGCTTAAATGCAATTTGTACAGATCCAGCATTTGGTCCAGAAATCTTAATGGAATATATGCAATAAGATTGTTCTTCCCCTTAGAACAAAAATGAATGAAAGAGTAGCTCATTTACAGAAACCAGAAGAATGGGCAGGAAAAAAGGAGAAATTTAAATAGATGGTAGAGGGGTGCCTGGGTGGCTCAGTGGGTTAAAGCCTCTGCCTTCTGCTCAGGTCATGATCCCAGTGTCCTGGGATTGAGCCCCGCATCGGGCTCTCTGCTCAGCAGGGAGCCTGCTTCCTCCTCTCTCTCTGCCTGCCTCTCTGCCTACTTGTGTTCTCTATCAAATAAATAAATAAAATCTTAAAAAAAATAGATGGTAGAAAAAAAATATATATATATATGACAGAGAGAAAGGTTTTAAGAAGTTTAAATTTAAAATGGTTTGAGTGCGAATCATTTTCTGTGACCTTTGTTAATCACTAGAGAGTTCTGAAGAGAAGATATCTTTAATTTTGAGGTTTCAGGACTCAAATCAAAGATAGTTAACCATTGACTGATCTGTTTTTCTCCCCTTTCTAGAGTTTTTGTTGTTGTTGTTATATATTTTTTTAAGATTATTTATTTGAGAGCAAGAGAGTGAAAATAAGACATCGAGAGAGTGCACGAGCAGGTGGAAGCGCAGGGAAAAAAGCAGACTCTCTGCTGAACAAGGAGCCTGATGCCAGGCTGGGGCCAAACCTGGGGCTCAATCCCAGGAACCCTGAGATCATGAGCTGAGCTGAAGTCAGAGCCTTGATTGAATGAGGAGCTCCATCTAGGTTTTTTGTTTTGTTTGTTTTGTTTTATGACTTTTTTTAACATGTCAAAATCTCCTGAAATTTTTATTCTATGTATCTTTTTTTGGAAGGGATTTTTAACATTTTAATTCCAGTATAGTAAACATACAGTACTATATTAGTTTCAGGCATACAATACAGCGATTCAACACATCCACACATCACCCACTGCTCATCATTACAAGTTCACTCTTGATTCCCCATCACTTATTTCATCCCTCATCCCCAACCACCACCCCTCTGGTAACCATCAGTTTGTTCTCCATAGCTATGAGTCTATTTCTTGGGTTCTCACTCTTCTTTCATTTTCCTTTGCTTGTTTTTTGTTTTGTTTTGGTTTTGGTTTCTTTAATTCCACATATAAGTGAAATTATATGGTATTTGTCTTTCTTTCACTGACTTATTTCACTTAGCATTATACTGCCTGGCTCTATCCATATCATTGCAAATGGAAGGATTTTATTTCATTCTTTCTTATGGCTGAATAATATTCTACATATCTTTAATGAAATTTTACCATTTCTGTCAAGACAAAGAAGTTAGACTTTAATTGAAATTATATTTAGGAAAACATTTTTTTTTTTTCCCCAGGAGGAGACTTCAACTTTCTTTTAGATGAAATCATGACATGTAAGAAAGAAGCCACTACAATTCTAAAATGTATGCTTATAAAAGAAGTCTCTATTTCCCAACTAAGTGGTAAAACTTGATATTAGAATTTACAGCTCATCTCCCATTGATTTACATGCAAACTAAGCAAAATGACCCTGTTTTGTACATTTTTCATGTCAGAGAACGTTCTAAAGTTTCTAATGATGAATCCAAAGCAAAGTCTGAGTAATTGTCTTTTATAAAAATAAAAATTCCATTTATTTATTTATTTATTTATTTATTTATTTATTTATTTTATTTAAGAGGGAGAGAATGAGAACACAGAGCCGGGGGAGTAGCAGAGGGAGAAAGAGAGGGAAAAGCAAACTGTGGACTGAGCACAGAGCCTCACATGAGGCTCAATCTCATGACCCTGAGATCATGTCCTGAGCCAAAACCAAGAGTCTGATGCTTAACTGACTGAGCCAGCCAGGCACCCTTGAACAATCGTCTTTGTATTGATTAGTAATCAGATGAATGCAGTTAAAATATTAGTCTTTTATGCCAGCTTAGATTTGGGACTTAACAAAATTATGCCTTCATCCATTCCTTATGGAGTACTCCCTCACAAATGCAATAGAGATAAAACAATCAAATGAGATGAGATTCTGTACAACTAGACAAACAAAAAACAGCATTAACTACCATAGTCAAGAAAAATCTAAGAATAAATGGGATCTAAATATCATATAATATTTCGGATGGGATCCTAGAACAGAATATAAATATTGGGTAAAAGCTAAGGGCACTTGGGTAAATTATAGACTTATTTAATAATAAAATATAAATATAGGTAACAAACATAAGATGTTAATGTAAGATGAGAAAATTGAATGTGGAGTATATGCATACTCTCCATACTATTTTTGCATTTTTCTGTGAATCTAAAACTATTATAATATAAAAATTTATTTTAAAAATCAAGAATAAATAACTCAATTAAAGAATAAGAAATTTAATGTCAAGAATACTTAAGAATTGCGTTCTTCCAAGTCAAAGATCTAATAATTTATACAAAGATCTATTTGCTTACAAATTCTAAGATAACTAAGTGAATTAAGAAAGAAAATCTCAATCAGAGGTCAAACTGTTGTTTAAGCAATTATCTGGCAGCAAATCTGAAGGACTGTAGGGGTAAAAAGACACTAGGGGACAACTTTTTTTCCCCAAGAGGAAAACCACAAAAAGATGGTCTTCAAAACAAAAAGCAAACAAAATATCATTGAAGCCTTCAGTTGTCAGTGCCATAGTGCCTAAAACAAAAATAAAATACATGTTTTGTTCATGAGGTTCCCTTGTAAGTCACAGCTTCCTTGAGCACAAAAAAAGGTGCTGATCTTATGTAGGGTTTAAAAAAGTATGAATGAAGCTCAGAAATTGGCCGACTTTCAGAAATCGAAGTGTTTAGGAAGGGTTGACCTTTATCTGTAGAAGTATATTTAATGGATTGTTGCTGTTACTTATTGGCTGACTTCCAGAAGCATTCACTGAAGTGAATTGTCATTGATTTATGAAATGAATATAAACTAGTTCTAGTGGTTATGTTTTATCGTGACTAGGAAAAAAATTGTTCTTTTCCTAGAACACTAGGAATTTTTATTATCACATCAAATAGGATACAAATATATCGTTGTTCAACCTTTTTTTATTTGATAACAAATTCACTAGCTTCCATAATATTTGACAAATGTTATGACATTTGTCATAACACTTGTACAATAGATACCCTATCTACTGTATGTAAGGGCCAAAGCTCTTTCAGTGTTATAGATCTAAACAAAAAATGTAGGAAGAACTATATAATACTTAATAATGTCCCCTTCTCGTTTTTATTGCATCTTCTCCAATTTCAAAGAAAGTTAACAATCTACCAAGAGTGTCTTAGATAATCATGATTCACAAGTGAAATAAAATTGCATTTACTTTCATTCTTTATAACTATAGATTCCAACAAGGCAATTAATGGAATTTGCAAACTTCTGCCCTTGATAAATGTTTCATATTATATGTAAAGACATTATGGTGTGATACTAATACTACAATTATATTTATAATGGTCATATCTTGAGTTTATGTTTCAAGTTTTGTAGTAACCATACATCACAATTGATCATTATAATAATCCTATGAGGAAAATAGGAAATGGAATAATATAACTGGCAAATCCTTTATTTAAAAAGACCTATTGAATTGGAATAGAAGTCTCATTTAAGAGTTTTAATTAACATGAAATTGTGAGACAAATTGCTTTTACTTAAATGTTTTCAATTTTTATTTTTTTTTTAATTTTATTTATTTATTTGACACACAGAGGCCACAAGTAGGCAGAGAGGCAGGCAGAGACAGAAGAGAGGAGGAAGCAGGCTCCCCACCAAGTAGAGAGCCTGATGGGGGGCTCAATCCCAGGATCCTGGGATCATGACCTGAGCTAAAGGCAGAGGCTTTAACCCACTGAGCCACCCAGGCGCCCCTCAATTTTTATTTTTAATTAAAGTATAATTGACATACAATATTATTTTCAGATATACAACATAGTTATTCAACATTTATGTAAATTATGAAATGCTTACCACAATTAACATAGTTAACCATCTGTCATCATACAGAGTTATTATAATATTTTTTTTTTTTGAAGAGAGAGTCCTTCTTTTTTTTTTTTTTTTAAAGATTTTATTTATTTATTTGACAGAGAGAAATTACAAGTAGATGGAGACGCAGGCAGAGAGAGAGAGAGGGAAGCAGGCTCCCTGCTGAGCAGAAAACCCGATGCGGGCCTCGATCCCATGACCCTGAGATCATGACCTGAGCCGAAGGCAGCGGCTTAACCCGCTGAGCCACCCAGGCGCCCGAGTTATTATAATATTATTGACAATATTCCCTATGCTATACTTTATGCCCGCATGACATTTTTTTATAACTTGAAATTTATACATCTTAATCTCTTTCAACTATTTTGTGTCTCTATTCCAATGCCCACCCCTGGCAATCATGATTGTTCTTTGCTTTTATAAGTCTCTGATTCGTGTGCTCATTTGTTTTGTTTTGTGGGTTCCACATTTAGTTGAAATCATATGATGTTTGCCTTTCTCTGACTTTTTTTTTTTTTTTTTACTTATAATACCCTCTAGGCCCATTCATATTGTCATAAATGGCAAGATTTCATTACTTTTTAAGACTGAATAATATTGCATTGTGTATATATATACTATATTTTAAATGTGGTAAGCCTTTAATGTTCTTAATTTAATGCCATTTCTTCAATGTTTATAATAAGATGAAAAGTAGAGACATAATAAGATTAAAAAATTACAACCCAGGTCAATAGGCCAATAATCAATACATTTACTCATCTAGATGATAAGTTACAAATAAGATTAAATTTAAAGGAGTTCTTCATGTGGCAACAGATAGGTAATTTTTTTTTTTTCAGGCCAAGATTTCCACAGAGAACAATTCAGAAAGATAGACTGTAATGCTTTAAAACAAACTCAATCACAAGAAAAAAAAAAATGGAAGGAACACAAATACATGGAGGTTAAGGAACATCCTACAAAAGAATGAAAGGGCCACCCAGGAAATTACAAAAGAATTTAAAAAAACTCATGGAAGCAAATGAAAATGAAAACATAGCAGTTTTCAGAACCTTTGTGATGAAGCAAAAGGCAGTCCTAAAAGGGAAATATACAGCAATACAAACCTCTCTCAATACATAGGAGAAGTCTCAAATACACAACCTAACCTTACAACTAAAGGATATTGGGAGAGACCAGCAAATAAAACCTAAATCCAGCAGCAGAAGAGAATTAATAAAGATTAGAACATAAACCAATGAAATAGAAACGAAAACAACAGTAGAACAGATCAATGAAAGTAGGAGCTGATTCATTGAAAGAGTTAATAAGAAAAATAAACCCTAGCCAGACTTATTAAAAAGAAGAGAGAGGATTCAAATAAATAAAATCATAAATGAAAGAGAAGAGAGCACCATCAACACTGAAAAAATACAAACAAATTAAAGAACAGATTATGAGTAACTATATGCGAACAAATTAGGCAATATGGAAGAAATGGATGCATTCCTAGAAATATATAAACTGCCAAAAGTCAAACAGGAAGAAATAGAAAACCTGAACAGACCCATAACTAGCAAAGTAATTGAAACAGTAATCAAAAATCTCCCAACAAAGAAGAGTGTAGGACCAGATGGCTTTCCAGAGGAATTCTACCACACATTTAAAGAATTAATACTGGGGTGCCTGGGTGGCTCAGTCATTAAACATCTGCCTTCAGCTCATGTCATGATTCCAGGGTCCTGGGATTGAGCCCCATGTCAGGCTCCCTGCTCTGGGGGAAGCCTGCTTCTCCCTCTCCCACTCCCCATGCTTGTGTTCCCTCTCTTGCTGTCTCTCTCTCTCTCTCTGTTAAATGAATAAATAAAATCTTTATAAAAGAAGAAGAATTAATACCTATTCTTCTGAAGCTGTTGCAGAAAATAGAAATGGAAGGAAAACTAACAAATTCATTCTATGAGGCCAGGATTACCTTGATCCACAAAACAGACAAATACCCTATTTAAAAAGGTGAATTTCAGACCAATATCCCTGATGAGTATGGACACCAAAATTCTTCTTACAAAGATACTAGCCAAAAGAATTCAACAGTACATTAAGAGGATTATTCACCATGACCAAGTGGGATTCATTCCTGGGCTGCAAGGGTGGTTCAATATCTGCATATCAATCAATGTGATATACCACATTAATAATAGGAAGGACAAGAACCTCTCAACTGAGACAGAAATAGCATTTGACAAAATACAACATTCTTTCTTGATTAAAACTCTTCACAGTGTAGGGATAGAGGGAATGTACCTCAGTATCATAGCAAATATCATCCTCAAAGGGAAAACAAACAAACAAACAACCAGCTTTTTCCTAGGGTAAGGAAAACAAGAGGGATGTCCACTCTCACCACTGTTATTCAACATAGTACTACAAGTCCTAGCTTCAGCATTCAGACAACAAAAAGAAATAAAAGGCATCCAGAATGACAACGAAAAAGTTAAACACTCACTGTTCATGGCTGGCATGATACTCTATGTGGAAAATCCAAAAGACTCCACCCAAAAATTGCTATATCTCATAAAATAATTCAGTAAAGGGGCAAGGTATAGTTAATGCACAGATATCAGTTGCATTTCTAGACATTAACAATGAGGCAGAGGAAGAAAATTAAGGAGGTGATCCAATTTACAATTGCACCAAAGATGCCTAGGAATAAACATAACCAAAGAGGTAAAGTGTCTGTCTCTGAAAACCATAGAACACTTACGAATGAAATTGAGGAAGACACAAAAAAATAGAAAAACATTCCATGCTCATGGATTTGAAAAACTGATATTGTTAAAATGTCTATGCCACTCAAAACAATATACACATTCAGTGCAATTCCTATCAAAATACCATCAACATCTGTCAAAGAGCTCAAACAACTAATCCTAAAATATCGAACCTGGAATTACCCCAAATAGCCAAAGCAATCTTGAAAAAGAAAAACAAAGTTGTGGCATAACAATTCCAGACTTCAAGCTATATTACAAAGCTGTAGTGATGAAAGCAGTATGGTACTGGCACAAAAACAGATACAGATCAATGGAACAGAATAGGGAACCCAAAAATGGACCCTCAACTCTATGGCTGAAAGTCTTCAACAAAGCAGGAAAATAATATCCAATGGAATAAAGACAGTCTCTTCAATAAATGTTGTTGGAAAAATTGGACAACCACATGCAAAAAAATGAAACAGGGCCATTTCCTTACACCATATACAAATAAATTCTTACTAGACACATCTCCAAAGGCAAAGGAAACAATGCTAAAAATGAATTATTGGGATTTCATCAAGATAAAAAGATTTTGCACAGCAAAAGAAACAATTGACAAAACCCAAAGACAACTGACAGGATGGGAGGAGATATTTTCAAATGTCATATCAGATAAAGGGCTAATATCCGAGATCTACAAAGAACTTATCAAACTCAACACCCCCAAAACCAAAATATTCCAGTCAAGAAATGGACAGAAGACATGAGTAGATATTTCTTCAAAAAAGACAAAGTAATAGCCAACAGACACATGAAAAAGTACTCAACATAGTACTACACTCGGCATAAGGGAAATATAAATAAAAACTACAATGAGATATCACCCCACACCAGGCAAAATGGCTAAAACTAACAACTCAGGAAACAACAGATGTTGGCAAAGATGCAGAGAAAGGAAAACCTCTTTCACTGTTGTTGGGAATGCAATCTGGTAGAGCCACTCTGAAAAACAGTATAGAGGTTCCTCAAAAAGTTAAAAATAGAGCTATGCCGTGACCCAGGAACTGAACTACTAGCTATTTATCCAAAGGATATAAACATAGTGACTCAAAGGGGCACATTCACGCCAGTATTTATAGCAGCCATGTCTGTGATAGTTCAACCTTGGAAAGAGCCCAGATGTCTATCAACAAATGAATGGATAAAGAAGATGTGATACACACACACACACACACAGAGATACATATGTATATACATATGCATATACAATGGGAAATTACTCAACCATCAAAAAAATGAAATCTTATCATTTGTAGCATTGTGGATGGAACTAGAAAATAATGTGCTAAGAGAAAGACAATTATTATATGATTTCACTCATATGTGGAATTTTAGAAATAAAACAAAGAATCATAGGGGAAGGGAAGGAAAAATAAAACAAGACAAAAACAGAGAGGGAGAGAAACCATGAGACTCCTAACTGTAGGAAATAAACTAAAGGTTGCTGGAGGGGAGATGGGTGAGTGGATAGGGTAACTGGGTGATGGGTTTTAAGGAGGGCATGTGATATATTGGGCACTGGGTATTATATGCAATTGATGCATCACTGAATTCTACCTCTGAAACTAATAATACACTATATGTTAATAAACTGAATATAAATAAAATAAAATTTTTAATAAAATAAAGTTTAAATAGTGATAAAACAACAATAAAAATAACAACATAAACACACAAAATTTTGAGGGAATTAGGCAACCAGCAAGCGCAATCCAGGAGATAATAAAGGTAATCCTTTAGTTATAAGGAAAATGAGCCCGGTGAAACTTGGAGATGAAGGGGGAAATGAAAAGCAATTATAAATACATAAGAAACTATAAACAAATTTTACTTGAGAAATTACACTGTTTGCATTATATATCAAAAATAATAGTACAAAATCTAGTAGATGGATAATTAGTGTGATGATGTTCAGTGGTTTCCTTCAGGAAAGGGAAAAATACCAATTTGCATTATATATAATAAAGCTAAAATATGTGTTAAATTTCCACTGAAAATCTAAAATAATCATAAAATAATGTATGCATAACAAGCTAATACAGAAAATAAATAATAATTTTTAAGAATATTCCAAAATAAATAAGAATGGAGAAAGGAATAAGTGATCCTGAAACAAAGAAATTACAAATTTAAAAAAAATTAAATAAGTCACATAAATAATTAGAATGAATTAAAAATAAAAGAAACCTAATACTCAATCCCAACCTGGGGATCTTTACTATTAATATTATTTGTAATTTATTTTGTAATTCATTAAAAACAAAAGTTCCTAGCTTTAAAAAAAAAGTCCATAAATATTCAATGTATAAGATGAAATTTTTCATTTGGTATATTTTAAAAAACTATATATTTCTTAAAATAGATACTGGTAAAATATAATGATATAGGAAAGAAAAGAAATGGTGAAATATGAGTATTAAACCTTGCATGACACTATGCTAGTACCAAGCACTACAGAATTAAGGAAATAATATTCCATTTAGGTAACTATGGGTAATGACATAGAGACCTACACTAGGAGCATATGCTACTATTATATACTAATAATGTGTGTGTGTGTTTGTAACAGAATTAAAGTATAGGTTATCACATCCCAATTATAAATGTGAATTTAAACACAGCAACATAGAATAAAAAGAAAAACGTCAGAAAATACATATTATGCATCTCCAAGACTACTTAAAAAACAAATATAAGAAATATAATTTATATATTTAGCACACACCCAGAACTGTAGAATAATGTAAATTACTTTGAAATGCATATAAAACATAGAGTGAAGCTCATTTTTCCTCTTTATGAAGAAAAAATTTACATAAAATAAACTGCATCCTTTAACATGGACTATTATGTGGGTTTTTCAACAGCTTTTTGTACCAGTAAAAATACTACCTCAAACAAGATACAAAGTGTTTCCATCATCGGCAAAAGATTTCTCACTTCTCTTTAAAATCTGTTCCTCTGTGTAGAATACACTCCAGATAATCACCAATTTGCTTCTTTGGTTCTCTATATTTCTATTTGTACAAATGGATTCACACAGCATACAGCTGTTTCTATCTGTGAATTCCTAGACTACAGAAAATGTGTCTTTCTCAATCCTGTTATAACTGGCATTAGCAGTGACCCCCCCAATCTGGGAAATAACCGTTATGACATGAGTGCATTACAGGAATGAGGGTAGTCACATCCGCAAGTATGACAAAGCAATAATGTATTCTGAAGTAGTTACACACACACACACAGACACACACATGCTTATAACTTACAAATATACAAATAGAACCCATATTTTAGAACATTCCATTCAGAGAACTACTTTATGTGTATAGCATAAATTCACAAATGAAATTACAAAATAATAATACTTGAATGTGTTTATTTTTACCTACAGTAACTGAAATAAAATTCTAGCTGGCACAATTTACTTCTGCCTACTCAGAGAGCAATAATAATTTTTTAAAATCATAATTTACATTTAAACTTTTTTATATTTAAATTGATTTTTACTTGTAATCCTTTAAAAGCCACATATAACATTATAGTTTTAGAGTTACAAATGATGCAACTTCAAGATCCTGTATTCTGAAGCAATACTCGAGATGCTGGTGTTAAACTTAAAACTAAAACAGGTCAGTTATTTTACCACTAAAAATGGATTTATTCAGGAATAACAGAGAATTGCAATTTGGGGCAAGTGAACTATGGCAAAACCATAGGAAAGTCCAACAAACAAAGGAGGAGTGTTATTTTAGAGAAGAGGGGAAAATTGAGAAGGGCTGTTTTGAACAAAAGTTAAAATATGAAAAATGAGAGTTCGGGTGATGATGGTTCTTTACTGGTTAAAATGACAGCTTTCAACGGCTGGGTAGGCAATTTCTTGTAGAGGATGCAATATACACCTTTTCTAATGGGGCCTGGAACTGATCATTCTTTCTTATAATTGACACTGAGTAGTACAGCTCCCTCTTTCAACCTCCCTTCTAATATCCCAAGTCCACTTTAGTGAGGTTTCCTTTTATTAATTGGCACACACTAGAAAGATATATGGATACCAAAAGCATAGTGAAAAGGAAATCTTAAAACAAATCAAAATAGTTAGCCTTCATCATATAGGTCAGCAAACTTTTTCTGGAAAGGAACAGATGGTACATATTTTAGACTATGCAGATTATATAGTCTCTTTGTCAATGACTCAAATTTGCTTGTTGTAGTTCAAAAGCAGCCATACAAAATACATTTCAAATTGGCATTTCCTTGTTCCAGTAAAACCTTATTTACTAAAGGAGGTAACTGTATATTATTGGCTCATGGGCCATAGTTTACCAATCCCCAGCACAATTAATAGAGATTTATTCGAATGTATCAAACTAACACAAATACAATCATTTGCGTGACTAATAAAACATAAAGTAGTGCAAAATATCAGAAATAATTGTGTCTGGTCTTTTGTATGAAGTGTAGATGACTTAGAGTTTGTCTTCTCCAGTTGCATTCATTGTCTCATCATTTTGCTCTCTTGAGTAAATGAGAAACATAAAATATCTTCTGAACTGCGAGTCGCAAGCTTTTTCTCTATCAACTAAAATTTTGTCATGTCTTGCTTCTCCCACACTCCAATCATAATGATAATAGGAATAAATAAAAACTTCCTCACCCTTTCCTCTTTGTCCAAAAGAACCTAGACACTTTATTTGAATAAACACACAGCAAGGATTACACACATATTAAAAATGTCCTCTCACATTTTCATATTCCTACCCATATCACTGCAGTGAAAAAGCGATCCACCTTTGCTTTTGAAGAATAATGTATACTTTGCAGATTCAAGAATGTTTTTTTGCAAAGTCTGTATTTATGCTTCTCAAGTTTTATTGTGCACGTTCATTACCAGGGGGCCTTGTTAAAATGCATATTCTGTTCAAATGATTTGGTCTGAGGTTGGGCTGAGATTCTGCCTCTCTAAAGCCTCCCACTAGAGGCCTATACTGCTGGATCATAAAATCAAGATCATTCAGTATATAAAAGTATGTTACATATACTACAATGTATGTGTATTACAATATGTTATAAACCATATGCTATATGTATATTGTATACTATAGTATAGCAGAATGATGGTGGCCCACATTATATTTTATTCTAAAAATTTTTGAGTTAATGCATATATTGATCGTTATATTTTTAACTGTATGTTCAGAATAGGACTTCAGTCTGTGTGGTTTGTTTGTTTTTGTTTGTTTGTTTTTGGTGCAAAATAGTGGTTTATTAAAGCCTGGGTATAGGTCCTGTGTTGGCTGATTATATACTATGGGGTTGGGGTGGTAAGAAAAAAGGAGGTTTCAAAAGAACTTTCATATGCTAAAGAGGACCTACAAGATACTGAATACCAGAGGTCTTGCCACTGTCAAGGTTGATTTTCCCCTCTAGCAAGGTTTTATTATTAAGAGAGTTGGGTTTCTATTTTAAAAGAAGAATGTATTACTTTTGTTTTAATTTTCTGTATAATACGCTTGGAATTTTGAAGCAGATCTAATTAGTAGATTAAAATAAAATTATATTGCAAAGTCACAGATTAGATACTAAAATAATCAACCTACAGAAGGAAGGAATGCAGGAAAGCTGGGTCTGAGAACCCAGGGAAGGGTCTCATAGGACCAACCAAGAGTGACCTTGACTTCTGTAGGATAGAAATAAAGTGTGTCTTGGAGAAAGTGAAAACAGTTTGTTGAATAGTATGAGTGACAGAGATTCGTAGATGGAGTGTCTGGGAGATTCATAAAGAAAAGGAAAATGAGTGTCATCATTGCTTGGGCTAGGGGTTTTATATTAGAAAAGGGTCCAGGGTATGTTTTCCTCTAAGAATCAAAGATAGAGTCTGATCAAAGGCAAGCGTGTCAGGTGAAAAATAGGTATTATTCCATAATTTAACAAAGATAGGGCTTTTGATGCCAGGGTCAGCCAAGATTTGTTTGAAGCTACTGTTCTGGAACATGTTTGGGATCTGGCTCTTCTCGGGTGTTATCAGGTGTTTGGAACCTAAGACAAAACTCAGAGAATGATTAACTGTCTTGCTTCCCCCTGGAAGTAGGGACATAGCTTCTGTGGCTTATTCAAGAAGCAAAATATGGAACATAAGCAAATGGGAGCTAGAAGAAAAATGGCAGAGATGGACTGTTTCTAAAATGGAGTCCCCTCAGTTCCCTACTTCAGAAGGGATGTACATTTTGTTGGAAGATTATTTTGCCAATATTAATGGTCTGACATTCATCTTTTAACTCTACAGAGTTTATATGACATTTATTACAGTCTATTGCATTTAGAGAAAAGAGCCAAGTTTACTGCATATAGATTAAGTTTATGCCTTGTATATTAAAACTAGCAACATATTTATTCTTATGACAAATGAACTCAATATATTTCTTTAGTAGTATTCCTCCATTATCTCAAAATTAGTACGGCATTTAATCAGGATATAATAAAGGCAATATTTCATTTCTGTTTTGAAATCTACAAAATTCCTTCTTCCATCTTAAAATAATTTTTCCGCTACACTCAAGAAGTGATTTGTTTGTTATAATGTATGTGCTGGATTTGAAAAGTATTACCTCAAGTTATGTTAATGGTTTCATAAAATAATTAATTTATAATATATAGTGTTTTCTCCAGTTTCAAATTTATTAATAAATAAAGATTGTGAAGCCCAGTGACCTAGATATGATTGAAAGACCAAAATAAAATAAAATAAAACCCAACTTGTCCATAGTGTGTATTTTTCAGATTTAATTTATATTAATATTTTCTAAATATTTTTCAAAATGATTACCCTAAGTGTATGTTATTATATTTGCTTCTTACACCTTTATTACTAGCACAATACCAAATAATTCATTGTCTACATCTGGGTAATCAAATAAAAATATAGTAGATGTTATATTTTTTAGAGTTCCTTTTTCCTTTTGATTACTCCATAGGCAGTTTGGAAATGCTCACGCTTACCCTAGAGTTTCTGCTTCAAAGTGTTACTTCCTAAAGGCAGGTAACTGCAGGTGTTTCCCATGCAGGTGTTTGTCTATGGAAAATCACTGCTAGTCAATGTAAGACACAGCAGTCCCTCTAGCAGCAGAAAATAACACAGAGGATTTTTTTTTTTTCAGTTAAATGTAAGCTATAGGATACCCACAATAAAAATGCAAATCATATACTGAGTTTCAAATTGGAAACCAGGGATTCCAGGAGATTCCCTTGTGTATACAAACAAAAGATGTTGGTTTGGAAAAGTCGAGCAGAAAGTAATATTTTGTGGAGTGATGCTATGGAGATCTACTAGAAAATGTCTTTTGATAAAAATGAATTGAAAATAAAATACTGTGGGATTATTTTACAAACTGTACTATGCTGTCATTTATGTCTACTCCTATTGTAAAACTGAAATGCTGGGCTATACTGCTTTCTTTCTCATCTTTTTGTCTGTTATGTTTTGTTTTTAAGTACAAAAGCCCATATCAGGGGCATGTATACACTTAATTGTGACAGTGCCCACTTACTATGAGACACATTTGATGAGGGAAAGTGTGTCACTAGGATTGGGGAAGTGGAAGAAAAGATTGATAGAGTTTGGGAATGGTCATGAAATAACTCAGAAAATGTCTGTTCATTGCATCGAGTAATTGGATTTGATATGTAAAATTCTCCAACTAGAGTTTGGGAGAGTTGTATGAACAACATTCCAGAAAGTAATCCTGAAAGTGAAGGCACCAACACATGGCATTCCCAGACTCAGATCACCATCTATATACTACTGAGTCACAAAATTATATCTAATAGAATAACAAAAGGAATGGACTTTGCATGACATTTTGGTTAAAGTCTCATTTGAAAGAATGTATTATTTCTGTACATACCTTTTTATTCCTAATGGACCTGGGGGAAAGAAGACAGAATTGAACTACCATACCCTGGCAATAAATCACTCTATTATGTAATGATGCAGTGATGAGTATCTTTGCATTTCAACATCTGCTGAAAATAGACATCCATATCTGACTACTATTTCAAGTAGTTTATGTTCAAATGAAGTTTAAACTTAAAAACAAGAGAAAACAAGAATGGTTACCAAAGAGGACATGTTCTCTCCAGGGGGAAATAAAAATAAGGGAAATCACCTAATGTATCAGCATTTAAATGCTTTATTCATATTTAGAAACAGGATTATATTTGACTTTTCCTTAATATACTTATTATATAAAATAAGCATAAATTTCTATATTTGTGTATCTATCATCTATTCTAAAATTTTATATATGATTCTTTTTTTTTTTAAGATTTTATTTATTTATTTATTTGACAGAAATCACAAGTAGGCAGAGAGGCAGGCAGAGAGAGAGGAAGGGCAGCAGTCTCCCTGTTGAGCAGAAAGCCTGATGCAGGGCTGGATCCCAGAATCCTGGGACCATGACCTGAGCCGAAATCAGAGGCTTTAACCCATTGAGCCACCCAGGAGCCCCTTTATATGTGTTCTTAAAGATTGCTCTTTTCTCATTAATTGCCTGACTTTACATTAATATGTGACAGTTACTTAACTCATAGACTAATTTTCTGTGAAAAATGAAGTCAGTCCCCTTAAGTGATGAAAAGCTGCAGAATTTTAAGAACTTTACATTATCTCTGTCATATTTCTTGTTTTACCACATGGCCAAAACAATTTCTGTTATACCTACCTACTGGCCAAAAATATGGTTATTTAAAATACCCAGCTGCAAATTATAGGGCAAATTGTTAATGGTGTGGCATGAATAATCTTTTCATGGTTTTACAATTACAATATAATATCTATCTGAATTTAAAATTTAAAATAGTTTTCACTGACATGTTTTAAAAATAGTATGTTTTTTTTAAGATTTCTTTATGTATTTATTTCTTTATGCATTTATTTATTTATTTGAGAGAGAGAGAAAGAGAGCAGACTCCTTACTAAGTGGGGAGACTGACATGGGGCTTGATTGATCCCAAGGCCCTGAGATCACAACCCTAGCAGAAATCAAAAGCTGGACACTCAGCTGATTAAGCCAACTGACACCCTCCAAAATTGTATGTTTGAAAAAAATCATTTTTAATTTAAAATTAGTTATTTGATTTTGAAAATTTGCAAGTTCCATGACCAATTGAATATATAAATTAAGATTTTATGAACTCAAAAATAATTATTTTTGTAGGCTACAAAAAATTCAATCTGTATAAAATATTGCTTCTGTCCTCTAGTGACAGGAATAATTCACAAAGGACTCTGATGCCAGATGCCATTCCCCATTGCATTTATCTTATATTCTTTATGTGTACTGCAAAGACAAATATTTTGAAGATTCTGTAATTTTTTTAAAGATTTTTTTTTAAGTTTTATATATTTATTTGAGAGAGAGAGACAGTGAGAGAGGAAACATAAGCAGGGAGAGTGAGAGGGAAAAGCAGGCTTCCCACTGAGCAGGGAGCCTGAAGCAGGGTTCAGTCCCAGGACCCTAGGATAACAACCTGAGCAGAAGACAGATGCTTAACAACTGAGCCACCCATCCACCCCTGTAACCTTGATTTTAAGTGCAGAACCAATTACTACTACCACAGATCCGCAATATAGTGATATTAATACCATGTTAGTGAAAATGAGATTAATAATATAATATTCCTAGGAAGATGTTTATTTTTCAACTGATAGAAAAGTTACTGCTTTCAGTTAATCCTTAAAAACAGCCCTCTGGAGTACCTGGGTGGCTCAATCATTTAAGTGTCAGGAATTAGGCTGATTTAGGCTCAGGTCATGATCCTTGGGGTCTTAGGATGAAGCCCGTACCCAGGTTCCATGCTGGACATGGAGACGGCTTGAGACTCTCTGTCTCCTTCTGTCCCTCTCCTTCCCATGTACACAGGCTTTCTAAATAAATAAATAAATAGTAAAATCCTTAAAAACTAGCTCTCTTCTGTAACTGATTTAGTTACAGATGCTTTAGAAATAAAAATGTTTAAAATTCTTTTAATCTGTGAATATGATAAATTCTAAAACATGAAATATGTTTAACTAGAGATTATACTCTTTGTTTTTTAATCCCTCCATTTAGACCATTTCTTCTAGCAAAATGATCTTTTATTTTAATATTATTTAGTTTTGATGGTTAGGAGGACATTTTACCTGCCAATATTTTAGCATTATTGTATGCTTTGTGACATTTTAATCTTGACATGTTTTCACTTTTTTAAAATTATTGCAACCTGCATGTTTTTTTGTATACTGTTAACAGGCATCAGTTGAAAACAAAACAAAACAAAAAGGCTCCTATCTTTTCTATCTATAGATTTCTATAAATCTATGATTTATAGAAAAGTCACCATTGGCAGATTGGAAAAAATCAAAACATGGGAACTCAATAATTTCTTATTAAACTGTAATTATTTTTTTAAACTGTAATTCTTACATATAAATTTGTTTTACCTTGTTTGATGTATTTTGAAAAATCAATTGTGAAAAATAATAAACATACTTAAATGACAGCTTTAAGCATATATAAGCATAAACAATTTCTATACCCCTTGACTTACCAAGCCTAAATATTTTAAATATTTTGAGTAGAGGTGTATAAGGTATAAATATTTTGGTTAAGAACGAGACAATGGGGGTGTCTGGGTGGCTGGCTCAGTTGGTCGGGTGACTGGCTCTTGATTTCAGCTCCACTCAGGTCATGATCTCAGAGCCCTAGCAGTGAATATGCTTGAGGGTTTTCTCCTTCTGTCCCTACTCCCATGCTCACTGTCCCTCTCTCTCTCACTGTCCCCAATAAATAAATAAATAAATAAATCCTTAAAAAAAAGAAAATGAAGCATTGAAGAGGAATGCAGTTAGCAATGGCTAAATTAGTTCAAATTTACTTATGCATGTGTTTATAAACATTTGATTTGCTATCCTGCAGCAATTTTTCTAAGCAAAAGACTCGAGATTAAATCCATGAATACATTTCTCATCTTGTAACGCTTCATATAATTTCATAAAAAGAAGGAAGTTTTATACATTGATTCAGCATTTGGCCTAATTTGCTGGCAGACTAAAAATATGATTGTATCCTTTGTGATCTGAATTTGAAGATTATTTTCTCCAGCAGTGATTTTTATTTTTCATCTGCTTCTGTCCAAGTGAGTGAGTAACAAACACACACCAAAAAACCACAGGCAGATCTTTTTTTGTTCCACCCTACATGAGACCAGATTGGTTGTTAGGAATTGACAAAATCATCATCATCATCATCATCTCCTCAATGCAAGGGCCAAAGACAAGTGTGTCTCCACAATTTGTAGCTGAAGATAGTATTCTATTGTCTGGTGCTGCCAATGGTTCTTATCTCCTGTCATATCAGTTTCTTTTCAATTTTTTTTTTCGGAATCTAATGTAATTGAAATGTTGGATATATTTTTTGTTTAATTTTAATACTAATTAAATGTACAGAAAAGTTGAAAATACAATACAGGGAGTTTCCAGATACTTCATTCAGGAAATAAGTGTGTATGCTAACGATATATACATACATTTGTAACAGTCTCTATTATACAGTCTCTGTATCTATCCATTATGTGTATGTTAAGTTACACATGAGTTTATTTTGTTTCCAGCTCTAAATGGTACCAGGTGATTCATTCTAGCCTTCCTTTCTTGTTTATTGGTAACATTTCTCTCTGACAGCAAGATACAGCCTTCAGTTGGGTATTTCAAGCCATAAATCCATTTTTTTTCTTCTGTACCCACTTTAGGATCAAATGAGGCAATCAGCCTATGTCATAATATTTATTATCACAAATGTCGTTCTGGTGAGAAAGCACAGTATTTACAAAATATCTCACCAACTTCTGCTCTCTTTGTCCTTTATCATATGCTAGTATTGGACGATTGTTACTCCAATACCTACTCCAATGATTACAGTGTGTCATTTTTTTTCCCCCTCAGAAAGAATATTTTAATGTTTTTAAAAAAAAACTGTGAGAATTTTAAAATTGTAGAATTATGCAGTTCTACAATTCAATCTGTGGTCCGTATTTCACAGGAACGCTTTCATCTAAATTACACTCTAAAACAAACCGGCAGCCTTCTTTCACTTCCCAAAGAGGTGATATATGCAAAATAGATCATTGTATTTCATGAAGGGAATTTTTTTACAAAGGTATAGACAAGGCTAGAGAACCATTATGAATAGTAAAGCACTACAAGATCAAGAAAAGTAGGAAGCCATTATCTCTCTTTAAAGGATAATAATGGGGACGATGCTGAACTGTTTTTGGAAATCAGTTAAGCTATAGCTTGATGTGAGGCAATGTCCAGCAATAGTGTGGAGGAACAGTCAGTGCCTAAACCACGAACCCTGAGAAATGAACCCTAGAATGAATCACCTATTCTGTTGGTGCATCTTTTGGAAGTAATACAACTTGAAACTAAAGGACAAAGGAACCCAATATTCCTGAATTTCAAGCAGTCATTAGAGATCATCCTATCTGGGACACAGAGCATGATGGAAAGAATAGAGTGAGTTTTCAGGTGCATATGGAAAATACCCTATTAGCACACAATCATTGGATTATTACTGGGTGCAAGCATTCAAATTTTTCTTTTCTGTTAGAAAATGAGATATTTTACTAAGTTGCATGATATGCATTAAATATTTAAAAATTTACTATGAGAACTTTTTTTGTATCTATTTTTCATCTCCTCTGCTTGTTTATTTATCTTATTGCTTGACATGTTTTATTTGTTTGTCCGCTGAATGACCTCCTCTGGAGAAAAGAAAATCTTTATAAATTTTATTCTTTGAGAGCCTAGTCAATAATTGAATCCCTGGTAGGATCTCAATAAATATATTTAAGTTGAACTATAAAGATTTTTCTGTCTCAACTCCTTCATCACTTAAAACAAATTAATTGTGTATATTTTATGGATCTTAGTGACTTATATGAGAATATATTGAGAAGAGACATTGCTAAGTATTGAAATTTATAAAATATGCTGTTCAAAAATTATCCTTATTTAAATTCTATTTTACTTTCATATATTGCATATATTTTTCAAATTTAGTTTGTATATAATGAGTTATATACAAATTACTATTTTTTTGTTGATCTATGCTTCATAACTCAGGCACTTTTCCCACTTCATCTACTTCACTTTGTATCAATATATTTAAATGTATAAATAAATGTAATATCAATATATATGTATATATTTAAATGATATGTGTGGTTTTCAGTTATATATAAAGGAATTAAAGTATATTTTACCTCTGATAGCTTTAAGAAGTAGTAAAGTGAAAATACAGGGATGCATGGAATGATGAAATAATATAAACAGCAAAAAAAAAAAAAACCCAAATAAATACAAGAAGAGACATCACAGGAGCAGCTGGCTAGCTCAGTTGTTTAATTGTCTGCCTTTGGCTCAGCTCATGATCTTGGGATCCTCAGACAGCCCACCATATAAGATCCCTGCTCAGTGGGGAGTCTGCTTCTCCCTCTCCCTTCCTTTACCACAGCCACCACCAACCCCTTCATGCTTGCTCTCCCTCTCTCTCTAGTAAATAAATAAAATCTTAAAAGAGAGAGAAAGGGAGAGAAAACACACAAAAAACACAACCTCAGGAGCAAAAGGAGCAGTGTCAATTGATTAAGTTTGACAGAGGTAACAGAAATGTGCCCCTATTGAGGATAACCCAAAACAATTTATATTACCTGAATACCCAAATCCTCAAAAATTGGAATGCCAGATATTCCTAAAAAAGAAAGTAGAGATATGGGGTGCCTTGATGGCCCAGTGGGTTAAAGTCTCTGCCTTTGGCTCAGGTCATGATCCCAGGGTCCTGAGATCAAGACCCACATTTGGCTCTCTGCTCAGCAGGAAGCCTGCTTCCTCCTCCTTCCTCCTTCCTTCCTTATTTATTCAAATAAATAAATAAAATCTTTAAAAAACAAAGTAGAGATAATGTATAATATCAAATTATTGGTTATAAATTATATGTATAAGAAGTTAGAACTCTCAGATTTTTTCTGTCTTCCATCCTGAGAAGCAGACACAACAATATCCACCTCTTTCTTACAGAAGAGTGAAGATTTACTTGCAGGAAAGTTTTTATCTGAGTTGGTAGGTATACAAAGCTAGAAACAAAAGGACTAAATCTTAATAACCACTCATGCACCCCTGAACAGGCACTCAGTATACTGACAGCATCACTTATTTTCCTGGGGAGGGTTGATTCCAGGGGCAAAGGATTATAAACCACAGACACTGATGTTGAGAATTTTTAATTCATGGAGGTTCCATTTTAATGACCTAAGTGTTTCCCAAAGGCCCCCTCCTCCTAGTAACATCACATTGGACAGTCCTTTCCAACATAAGAATTTGCGGGCCACAAACATTCCTAACATATATGTTGGTTAAAAACATCAAGTACATTAAAAAAAAAAAAAAGAAAAAAAGAAGAAGAAGAAAGGAAGGAAGGAAGGAAGGAAGAAAAGAAAGAAAGAAAGAAAGAAAGACAGACATTACCGAAGTAATTGAAAGTGGTTGTCTGTGGTAAGAGTTAAGAAATAGAGCTTGCCAGGTAAGAAAACTTGTTTTAATTTTAATTTATGACTCTTTTAAAACAATTTTATGTTGGGGCACCTGGATGGCTCAGTGGGTTAAAGCCTCTACCTTTGGCTCAGGTCATGATCCCAGGGTTCTGGAATCGAGCCCCTCATCGGGCTCTCTGCTCAGCAGGGAGCTTGCTTCCCTTCCTCTCTCTCTGCCTGCCTTTCTGCCTACTTGTGATCTCTGTCTGTCAGATAAATAAATAAAAATCCTTAAAACAATTTTATGTTAAAGAAAATATAACAACCTGCTATATTGCATACTACTTTTAATAAAATAAATTTTCCTTTATTCATTCACCTATTGAAGAGTAAAATGACTTTTTCAAAGGCACACTCTAGTTAGAGTTTTCCATTTACTTCAAAAATTATATATTTATATATGAGAACAATCATCTATGATATTCTCCACTCACTTTTTTTTCCTAAATGTTTTATTTTTTTAATTTATTAAATTTTTTAAATTTTTTATTAACATATAAACATTTTATTAGCCCCAGGGGTACAGGTCTGTGAATCGCCAGGTTTACACTTCACAGCACTCATCATAGCACACACCTTCCCCAGCCAACCTCTCCCTACCCTCTACCCCTGCCAACCCTCAGTTTGCATTGTGAGATTAAGAGTCTCTTACGGTTTTTCTCCCTCCCAATCCCATCTTGTTTCATTTATACCTTTCCTAACCCCCCAAACCCTGACGTTGCCTCTCAACTCCCTCATATTGGGGAGATCATATGACAATTGTCTTTACTAAATGTTTTAAGGTTCTTTCACTTTGTTTTGTTTATGCTACTTTAATATTTAATGCTACTTTAATATTTATGCTACTTTAATATTTTCATATTATCCTTTGTCCTTTTACTGTATATCATATTTGACTGACTTTAAGAATACCTTCTTTTATTTCAAAACTCTCTGAAACTAAGTTATGTCTTATATTATATAATGATAGTCTTTCTGGTATAAATGGTAAATTTTTTTTAAGTAGTATATAAAATAATGATGCAATTTGCAATAGTGTCTTAGATTAAATAAAATATAATTTTTAGTCAGACCTTATTGATGGCCTTTTAGTTTATTGCTTGCACTTGAAGTAAGAACAGTATTGCAATGTTGTAATGCATATATTAACACTGTTTGGGTTTTTTGTTTGTTTGTTTGTGTGCTTTTTTTGAGGGTTGGGAGCAAAAGTAGAAGTATTATCAATAGGATTAAAAACAAAATGAAACTTCTGGTTCAATTTCATGTGAAGTTCTAATTTAGATAAATATTAAAGGATCAGCATGTAAAAAAGATACAGCAATTACTCACAGTCAGTCTTCAAAGTATCTAACCTCTATTTCTACGAAACTTTTTTTAAAACTTTATCATTGCCAAGCTGATAGGTTAAAAATTCATCTTGTATTATTATTTTTATTCATATTTCTGTAATTATAAGAAAGTGATATATACGTTTAAATTGTTAATTGTAATTTCACTTAATATGAACTAGTCTTCAATTCTTTTCATATTTACCAGTGTTATTAGTCTGCAAAATTTATAATAACTCTTTAAACATTTAAATATTAAGCAATATTATTGTTTCAATTATGCTCTGTAAATATGGTTTAACCAATATGTAATTATCTTAATATTTTAAATGTGGTATACCTAATATATTCTAGTTAAGGTTATAACCCACCCTAAAGCCATAATTATAATTATGTATTTGTTTTTGTTTTGTTGGGCCAAAGTTCATTTTGAAGAATCATATTATTTCATTAACAAATTTATGGTTGGGGTGATAAAGGGAATTTAAAATGCTATAATTTAGAAAATAACCACAGGGGGCACTTGGGTGGCTCAATGGGTTAAGCCTCTGTTTTCGGCTCAGGTCATGATTTCAGGGTCCTGGGATAGAGCTCCATATGGGGCTCTCTGCTCAGAGGGGAACCTGCTTCCCCCTCTCTCTCTGCCTGCCTCTCTACCTACTTGTGATCTCTGTCTGTCAAATAAATAAACAAAATATTTAAAAAAAAGAAAGAAAATAATCACAATGTTCTATACGTCAGCCCAGAAAGTTCAAGGAACTATTATTTATCTTATTTATTAAGGAAATAAAATCATATGTGCCTTCCAAAATTTTCAGACTATAAAACATTTTAAGTATTTTATAAGTCATTTATATTATAAACATTGCTACATGAATACCTTACAATTAAGATAAATCTTCACTTATCTACATTTTCTCCCATGGGTAAAATATTTTTCTGATTATTGTGAGTGATACAATTTGTACTCAGACTGACAATGCACTGGCAAATATTGAAATGGTTCAAATTTGCATCAGAGTGGCCAGTATAACCTCACCCAGACAGCAAACATACACTCTTATTTTATTTTAAACATTTTTTTTTCCCTTGGAGATGCAATCAATGTGGCATACAAATATAAAAATAGGAAATTAAACTAGATAAGAGATTAGCAGTGACAAGCAAAGAGAGTGTAAAAGAGATATGCTGTATCTACATCTACCAGAATCAGTTGGAGCTAGCTGCACCAGGGAGAGCTGAGCGGTCCCATACTGCCACTGATATCCTGGCTATGGCATTCAGGAACTGTCACAAGGAAGCCTTAACTGATCCTAATTTCCAGGATGATATATAGCAGCAGACAGTGCCTCTGTGAAAACTTTGTTTACTTATAATTTTAATAACCTAGGTTACAGAGATGGGAGAATTCTATAAACTGCCTTTAAAAGACGTTTTATTAACCTTCACAACAACCTCATTTCAATTTTTAGTATATGCATTATAGTTTGAAAACATGTGGCACAATGTTCCTGAGCTGGATTAGTTATGTCTTTATCAGTTGTCAGAGGAAAATTCATTGTGACATTAGGGCCATTTTGCTTCACATCTATCATAATATATTTTATTCAGTAACTTATTGATCACAGAATGTGAATAAAGTATTGTGCTCACTCTTGGTAAAACAGAGAGAAATAAGGCAGAGACCTCATTCTGCAAAGTTTCAAAGTATAATTTGAATTAGTAATTCTAGTAAATTTCATTTGACATATTTGAAATGGAAGTCCACATTTTTTCTCCATTTATCGCTTGGCACATTATATATAGATTTTACAGAGAATAGTTTTCCTTAGTGTAATTGCTCCCTGTACTAGATTTAGATGCCCCTAAAATATTTTCATAGTTAGATAAGTTCTTGTAACTACAATTAAGGAAATATAATGATAAGATTTTCCTATGTATATAAGATCTTTAACTAGAAATTTTAAATTGTTTATCATGCCTAACACATATTAAATGTGATAATTACTTATGTGATTTTTTTCTGAAGTCTTTGGTGATGAAAGAGAATGCAGAAACAATCACCTCAGGTGTTTTTTCTGTTAAAGTTGTTGACATTATCTTGAAAAATTCATTAAAGAATATTTAATGAAACAAATTGGACTTTGCTATAATTTTATTTCTTTAACTTGAAAGTCAGGAAATAACATGAAAAGTAGCTAGTGTCTTCTGGGAAAAGAGAAAGTTATTGGATGCCAACTCCCACAGACTGTGAATCAAATCTAGTCAATGCAGACCTGAAGAATCTTGAGATCAAAATAGTATCTGATCTTTTACATGACCATGACTGGCAATTGTATGACTGCTTCCCTTAAATTATTATCATTTAATACACACTTATTGAGATTCAGCTATGGATTAGGTGTCATGCAGAGTCATGAGGATACAGAGTGATAGCAATATACTTTTAAAAACGTTTCAGTTTTTGGATAATCCTAGAACAGAATGAGATAGAAGAGGTTTTCAAATGAGAGGGAATTTGGGAATGGTTCAGTTGACACAATAATTGTGTGTTGGCATTTATTGGGCAGAAGTCAGGGATGTTAGATGTCCTAAATATAATGATATATAGATATTAGATGTCCTAAATATAATGATAGCTCTGTATAACAAAGACTTATTCAGCATCTCATATAACTCAAATATCTAGAGTGGGACCATTTTTAAAATAGAATCTATTTCAATTTGAAATGCAAGTATAATCTAATTTTTAATCAATTTAAATAGACTTTTTTTTTAGCTTTAAAAAGTTCAGTTTATTTGAATATATATATATACACATATGTGTGTATATGTGTGTGTGTGTATATATATATATATATACATATTTTTAAGTATAGTTGACACACAATGTTACATTAATTTCAGGTGTACAATTTAATGGCAAGTTTATACATTATGTTATATTTACTAGAAGGATAGCCATTGTTTATCCAGTTTCGTAGCCATTACAATATCACTGACCATATTCCTTATGTTATGCCTTTTATTCTTTTGACTTATTCATTCCATAACGGGAAACCTGTATCTCCCTTTCTCCTTCACCTATTTTGCCCAACCATTCACTCTCCTCCTCACTAGCAGCAGTCCAGTTATTCTCCATATTTATAGATCTGATTCTGCTTTTTGTTATTTTATTCATTGTTTTTTTGTTTTGTTTTGTTTTTTTAGATTCCACTCATGGTTTTTGTCTATCTCAGCTTGACCTATTTAACTTGGCATAATATCCTCTAGGTCCACCATATTGTCTCAAATGGCATGATCTTATTCTTTTTTATGATGGCAAAATATTCCATTGTATATTTGTGTGTATGTGTACATTGTCCTTATCTATTTGTCTATTGATGGACACTTAGGTTGCTTCCATATCTTGGCTGTTGTAAATAATGCTGCAGTAAACATAGGGCTGTCTAACTTTTCAAATGTGTGTTTTCATTTTCTTTGTGTAAATACCAAATACTGAAATTATTGGATCATAATATGGTATTTTTTATTTTTATTTTGGGGGGAATTTCATACTGTTTTATACAATTGCTATACCAATTTACATTCCCACCAATGGTGCACCAATGTCCCTTTTTCTCCACATCCTTACAAACACTTGTTATTTCTTGTGTTTGTTGTTGTTGTTGTTGTTTGTTTTTAGCCATCTGACAGGTATGAGGTGACAGCTCATTGTGGTTTTGATTTGCATTTCTTTGATGGTGAGTGGAATTGAACCTATTTTCATGTATTTGTTGACCATTTGTATGTCTTCTTTGGAAAAATATCTATTCATCCTATGCCCATTTTATATCAAATTTTTTGGCTTTGAGTTTTACAAGGTCTTTACATATTTTGTATATTTACCTCTTATTGGATATATCATTTGCCAATATTTTCTTTTTAGTAAGTTGCTTTTTCATTTTGTTGTTGTTTCTTCATTTTGCAAAAACTTTTCATTTTGCTATAATCCCAATAGTTTGATTTTGCTTTGTTTCTCTAGCCTTGGGAGACACAACCAAAAAAAAATGTTGCAAAGGTCAATGTTGAGTCCTTAGGTGTTAATGTTGAGTAGAAAACTGTGCTAAACCATTTCTAAAATATGTTTTAGTATTTCCTTTCTCCTGGTATATGTTTACCTGACTAAATGGCTATATGCCATTTTGTGGGAAGAATGGAGAAATCATTTATATGCTTGCTATAGTGTTCCAGCATTTTTCCTTATAAGGATCCAGCCTATCCTTCAGTCAAGAAATTTCTTGGCCAAGAAATGGTTCAAATTTGAAAACAGGTTGAGGGATTATGCCAATTTATCAGTCATGCTGCCTGCTGCCTCCTGATTATCCATCCTGGATTTATTTTGTGCTGTATATAGAGCAGTATCTTTTTTGACCGCCCATGATTCTTACCCCTGAAAGGTCTATGTGCTATAAAATATCTTCACAGCTCTTTATGGGTCAAGCCTTCCTAACTGGCAGTTTTAGATTCAGCTTATTACAATAATTGAATTCACCTGGCTTCATTTGATTAAGTACTACCACCTGGCCTCCATTATTTTTTTGGCTCTTACCATGCCTATTACTATCAGGGAACTCAATTCTGTAACAGCATCTCCTCTCATCAGCCCTTGTCTACTAGAGACAGTCACCACTGAGCCATTTATTGATGCTGGTTCTTCTCCTCCCAGTGCATTCCCATGTCTTCACCTGTGTGCTCTCTGTGAAAGCCAGGTGGGTCAAGGCAGATGAGGGTGTTTATTGTAAACACAACAAGGTCTTGTCCTTATTGCTCTACCCTGCAGGATGTGTTGTCTTCACTGGAACAAATCAATGAACATGATATACAGCTATTGATTCTATGAATGTATTCTTTTAAATACTCAGCAGGGAGAATTGAAAGTAGGTTATCTTCCAGTGGATAAAAAAGACAGCAGCACATCACTGTCTAGTCTCTAGATTATTTTTAACTATCCTGCTATCTGCCATCTTACATGACAGAGCAATTTTGTTTGTCTTGGTATACCATATAGCAGCATACTGGACCTCTACATTGATAACTGGTTCTGGTGAAAAGGATTTGTTGTTACCCAGATGCCTATTAGATATCCTAGATGATCTACAAAGATAAATTCAAGTCAAGGAGTAAAAGTAAATTTCATGAATATTCAGAGAAATTTTAACATACTTTTATTTTCATGAGCCCATTGTTTTGGTCATGCTGGATGATCACTTCTAAATAGGATGACAATACCAACTCAGTTTGTGCTGGACAGACCCTTTACTTTCAAAATGAACATGATTAGGATGATAACCTATTACTACCCTAAAAAGACAAATTGTTGCAAATTGTCACCATTCTCACACAAAAATTTGAATATTAGGCCAGAGAATCACAAGATCCCCTGAGGGACAGGCATTCCAATTTTTAAAACACTCCATTTGCAAGCTAATAGCTCAGTCATATCAGTGAGGCTAAGATCCCAAACCCCAAAGGTTGCCTGGAAGGAAGCTGCTTTTCTTTGTCAGAAGTTCCAATAAAGAAAATCATTAGTCTAGTAAATGTGAAGATCACAGGAGTCAGTAAAGATGCAGTTCTCTATATACACCAATTCCAAATCAATATAATGGTTCTAACATTTATGGGATGAAGAATCACTAGATAGCACATCAATTAATTACATTCTCATGTGGAAGAAGCAATGGATCGCTGAATTACCTCAAAGCATGCTAAATGCAATTGCCATCTTTATTTGTTCTTCTGTGTATAATGAGTTTTTTTACTTGGAGCTTTTAAAAATTTTTGTCTTTATCACTGGTTTTGAGCAATTTGATTATGATGAGAATTTGTGCTACTTATATTCATATTTCTTGCACTTGGAGTCTGTTGAGGCTTTTGGATCTATGGGTCATGAGATTTTGCTGCCTGATTAGTGGAAACAGGTAGCATACCTAGACTTAATGTGGATGCTTGGAAATATTATTTCTAATTCATTTGGGTGGGTCTTCCCTAGACTCAAGTAATTTTCTCACAGGTATGTTCTGATTGGTACTCTAATGAATAGCAAAAGAAGACTCTCTGAAGATGGTTAGATTTCTCTTTCCATGCATCTCTCTTTTCTCCATTATTCTGTCCTATAAATTCTAGATGCCTTATCCTCTTCAGATTATCATATCCGTCTCCTCTATTCAAGATGGCCACTGGACTTTACCTGGATATTCTTCCCTGATCTGCATTCAGTAAATTTTCTCAATGCAAGGAAGTTTATGTGAGGGTAAATTTCACATTGTTTGCTTCCTGTGTCCTTAGGATCATTGATCTTTGTTATTTTGGGTTGTTGTAAGAGACAGAGTAAATGCGGGTTCTGCTACTTTTTGCTTTAGCAAAAAGCAGAAGCCTGTGGGGTCACAAATGAAACACTTACATTTCAGGGTTGTGCCATTTTTCCATAGCCTGAATCCAAGATTGCTGCAATCTTTGCCAGCTTCTTATTTTTTTAGTGAGTTGTAAGGTTTAATTCCAGTTGGCCTAGAATTATTGAACTGTTTTATTTAAATGTGATATGTACCTCTGTGCCACTGACCCTTGGTGAAGACATGCCGTTTACTGATTGATAGTCTGTTTTTCAAACATGGGTCTGGAGATATATGGAGTGGTTTGTACTAGCTTTTTGGTATTTTTATGGTGACAGTGAGATTGATGATTTGCACCTGTCCTCAGTGGGAACTCCATAGAGCTCTGCCACTGAAGCCTTATCACATAGCAAGAATATACCTTCTAGACCAGCAGGATATTAGGGATTCTGGATGAGACTCTTTTGGACTCTCTGCTTCTGTTATTCCATCAGTGTCAGTAGTTCTCCATCCAAGAGAGAAAACTCTTTCAGCATGTTTTGTACAAAGGGAGATTAAAATTTGCACCTGGCTTTTTCTTACCTTTTCAGTTGGAGGCAGACTTTGGCTGTTTTGCATACTCTTACTAGATGTATGATTTTTAGTGATAAAACATATGCAAATATTTTAATTTTGAGTCTTAGGCGTTTCTTTTTGCTTTTGTTTTGTTTTGTTTGATATTGATCTATTTGATTTCTAGGAGAGTCACACTCTTTATAGTTTAATTAAGATTTGGAAAAAGCCTTGAAAGAAAATAATACTCAGTATTTTAAGGTACCTGCTCTAAGATACGTTCTCCTTTCAAATCCGAGCCTCCATGGAAACCGGAAACCCCTTACTCTGTATCCTCAGCTCATGGAAAATGCTGATAACGCCCTGTTGCTCTTTTTGGCTCCTTCTACATTTCCTTTACCCGTGAAGCAACAAATCAACCAAATAGAAGGAGGAGAAGAAGAAGAAGAAGGAGGAGGAGGAGGAGGAGGAGAGGAGGAAAAAGAAAATGTGCCTCTCTCATCTGTGTGTCACTCTTATCTCAGATACTTTAGATCATCAACCTGCCCATCCTAGTTACTTCTCAACGACTTCAAACCATTGTTTCATTTTCCTGTTGTTGTTTCTTTTTCGTGTAAAGATGGTCCACCATGATATACAAATTAATTACTACAGTTGAGGACCTGAGGTACATTTTAACATCAGGTATATTGGACTGAAGTTACAAAGCATATGTACCACTTTATTTGAATATTAGTTTCTAGTTCTACACTATGTGATATGGTGGCCATTAGCCAATGTGTGGATTCAAAATTAAATCCAAATTCATGAAAATTCAATTAAAGTATATATTTGACTCCTTATTTGCATTACTTATGTGGCAAGAGTCTACTTATCAGATGGTGTGGATATAAAACACAGTCATTATCACAGAAAGTTCTATTTGACAGTTATGGACTACCCTCAGTAGGCTTGTCAAAATTACATAAAATTTTTCAAATTTTGGTAATCACACTCAGGTTTAACAATTCATTCAGAGGTAAAATCCTGTAGAGAGAAAATTGTCAAAATGCTGTGAACACACTATTCTATACCCACCTTTTTAAACCAAATGAAGAGGACTTTAAAACATCCTCTATGGAACTTCTACTAGCTACATGGCCCCACAGCTCAAAACTTAATAATATGATGTTCATGTGGATTTGTTACCCTATGATAATTCACATGTTTAGGGACAATGCCACCATGTATCTTAACTCCACATCTAACTCTGTCCCCTTCAAACCTGAAGCTTTCCATAATCTAAAAACCTAAACAATGTTTTCAGCTGTTCATGTGGCCAATCAAGTGGAGGTGCACCCTTGACTGAAGGTATATCAAAGCACCATGAGATTTCCAATTAATGAACCTATTCAGGTTCCTCTGTTCACATAAAGTACATTGAAAGAAACTTATTATCTTATTATCTATCTTTCATTGCTTGATCTACAGTCGAGAAGTCATTTTATGTGTCTTCTACTTGACATTTTTAGCAACATACATGCACATATATATACACATACATCCATGTGTATATACACAATAACAATAACAATATATCACAGCCCTATATACATACATATGTATATAACATATATACAAATATATGTGTATGTATAAAAACAGCAACATATCATAGCAAAATACGTATTAGATTTTAACCTCACACTGTATCTTTTAAAAAATTAATTTTGCTTACTTCACATTTCACTGCTTTTGTTCTAGAGCAAAGTTAATCAAGTCTTGTTTACCGTATAGCTTCACTGTCAAATGTATGATGATTCTGAACCATTGCTATATGATGAAACTTCAAAATAATTTTATCATTCTTTTCAAGTTGTTCTCCCTTACTCTACTATAATTTTCTCGGAGTCTTCCTATTTCTGAAAGTTTTGGTGCATAATTAATTCCATCCATGATACTGGATTTCCATGTTTCATAGATTCAGCCTGTTTTGCATTTCGGTGATCTCTCTTAATGCTTGACTGTGCATTTGATATGTTATTTATCCTTTTAGTGTTTAGAACCCCTCCCACAGGCTATGTGAGTGGATGTGCTAGGCTACAAAACAACAGTTTTAATCTTAAATATTTTCTCATGTATTTTTGCATTGAGGTATTTATTTCTTTGAAAATTATAGTTAGCTTTGGATTTTAAAAGCTTTACATTAGTCTTTATAGCTTCTATGTCGTTTGTTCCATATCATAAACCATGAGGCAGGGCTGGATCTCCCTGGTCCTGAGATCATGACCCAAGCCTAAATCAAGAATTGGGTGCTTAACCAACTGAGGTACCCAGGTGCCCTTAAACCCTTATTTTTTAGATCTGCTATGTTTTGAATTAGCAATAATCGTGCCTCGGATAAACCTCATTGGCTACGATACTGCCACTGCGCAAAGCTTGTTTTGAATATTTGTATCCACCTGCCAGCTTCCCTCCTCCTTCCCCCGACCCCACCAAAAAAATATATTGAAATTGTAATGCCTGACGTGTTAATATTAGAAGGTGGTGCCTTGGGAGGCACTTCGGTTATGAATATCAAGCTCTTATGAATGAGACTAGTTTTCTTAAAAGGAAGGCCTCACAGAGATCACTGGCTCTTCCACTGTGTGAGGATATAGGAAGAAGGTGCAACCCATGAACCAGAAAGAAGGCCTTTAGCAGAATCTGATAATCATACAAATCATTCTGGAATTTCCAATCTTTACCGATGCAAGAAACAATTTTCTTTTGTTTACAAACCTTCCAGTCTGTTTCGTTTTCTTATAGCCATCTGAACAGACAAAGACAAATATCTCTTCACAGAGCAGAATATTAATGTTGGTATAATTCTGTCAGGATGTAAAATTACAGATATATTTCCTGAAACACTTATCTGTATTTAGGTAGATAGATAGACAAGTTTATTTTCTTCAAGCTCAGCAGTACAGAAATTAATGGTTGGGTTTTGAGAACACTGAAATTATTTAGCTGTTATGGAGAGAAAAAAACCCAGCTTATATGTGGTATGCACGTTCTGCTCATGATAATCTTGGTTGTAAAAATCTTTCAGAAATTATCCTTAATGAATAAGAAAACTAGCCAACAATTAAACTGTCATTTAATGGCTGCCATAAAGATGGACAGATACTACATTAATTTGTCATCTGTGCATTATTAGAATCATTTAATTACTAATGCATAGTGAGGTTTTGCACTGCAGAATTCTGAGAATGAATGATACTTAACTAGAAAATTGTGTGTCAAATATTAGGGAATAAAATTCATAAGGTGTCAAAAATTAAAACCAAAAAAAATTAAATCTAAGCAGAATAATGTTTTTTATCATGACATGCTTGGTTAAACCAGAAGTTAAGGAGCAAAAAATTTATTTACAGTTACATTGGTAAATAGTACTTCTTTCCAGAAACAGTTTATAAGTTGTAGGTTTTTATAACAATAATAGCTCCCTATACTGTTTGTTAAATTATTCTATCTCTCTAAATGAATACCATTTATAAACGGTGCAGAAATAAAATAAACTTTAAAAATACTAATAACTTTGTCATTCATATTCAAATTTATTTTATAATGATTCTTTAATAATTGTTAGTTCTAATTTTTATGTGTGTGTGTGTGTGTGTGTGTGTCTCAAATCATCAACCACTATGTAATCAAATTAATAGTTTATATTATTGCCTGAGTCTAATAAGCCTGGTAAGCATGTTTTTTAATGGCTTCTGCACAAAATTTTTGTATTATTGTAAACAATAAGATTGACTTTTGTCCAAAACTATCTTGGTAGCTAAAATTTGCACCCTCTTTTGACTTTCTTGACTTGGGGGATAAGGAAAGGTAGATTTCTCTTTTATTGTTGCAAAGATTGTACCCAGTAATGGGAAAGTTCTGCCTAGGAAATTGGTTACTCAAAACTGGTGAATTTTCCCCCCCTACAATTAGCATAGAGTCTTAAAATTAAATACCATGTGTAATTCTGAAGGTTAGTGGATTAGATAGTAAGTACCTAACTGCATTTCTTTTTCAGGTCAGTGTTAAATATGAGGCCTTAGTGTATATGTTGCAATAAATTCCATGTTCTAATTGTATTCTGTGGTTACTATAACTTATTCAAAAAGGCATTTCAGTCTTAATTTAATCATTATTTTATTGATTTTTACCAGTTTATTCATCTATCTCAGAGTAGTTAAAAATTGCAAAAACTAAAGAACATGCATTGGGAATGCAAACTTGTAATAATTAAACCATGTTACTATAGCTCTTTCTTTGCATTCCAATGGCAGAAGAGATATTGTTTTTTAACTCTTGCAATTTGCTATTACTGATCTATATGTTTATTGACCTATTAGATATTTATTCAAAATCAATAGTATTAAAAAAAACATTTTAGGTAGTGAAGGTATTCTGGTGAACAAACCAAATATCATGTCTTCTGATAAGAGATTAAACTACTTACTATTTTGAAATTCAGATTTGCAGATATATAGGTGATTCCTGAAGTCATGAAATGAAATTATTTTTTAAATTCAAAAGATTTCCTTATAATATATGATTTTGAGTGTTAAGAACTAGGAAATGTTTCCAGAAACAAATGGTCAACTCTAGGCCTGCTTCTTGAAATTCCTACTAATTTTATTTACATTATTCACCTTATTATTATTCAACCAGCTTGACTAGAATTTTATCAGAAATAATCATTTAAGGTGTAAATTTCCTTAACAGGAATATATTGAAAACAATAAGACACAATAGGGAATAATTAGGAAAAAAACCATTATATGACAATTAATAATCTTCTCAAATATTATTAGATCAGCTTGCATATACACCAGGATGAATGTAAAAATCTCATTTCCCTAACCTCATATAAGATTTATCTTTGCCTTTCATCTGACATTTATCAATTAAGATTTTCTGTGTCAGCTGAAAAGTACAAAAAAATTAAATATTCTTTTCAAACTCAATAGCTCAAATTCTGAAAATAGACAGCAAATTTTACTTCTCAAAAGCCTATTGATAACTTAACTGCTGGTTGGAAAGTAACATCACCCAAAGTCCATCATTCATGGAGAAATTTGATTAGTTAAAAGTAGTAAATGATCACAGGAAATTACTGTAAAATTCAATATCTAAATGCAATGCTCATGTAAATGTAAATGTAAATGCAATGCTCATATTCTATTTCTATAAAATATTCTTACACTGTGATAACCAGATATTCCAACCTAAATTACACTTTACATTAAAGTATAAAGTCTGGGGGAGTCAGTGATTTCTGATTTGGGGCAAGATTTTTATTCATAGAAGTTTCATGCTAGGTTAGCAAAAATTTTTAAGTTTTTGAATTTTAAAATGACCCTAATTTATTCTACTATTATAATTAAAATGCATATTGTGCCCTTGACATATATCAGTATATACAATATTTATGCTCACTTAAGAATTGCCAGGTAATATCTTGAGCTTTTCACACATTAGGGAAATTGATGAACTTATTCCAGTTTTATGTGTTGTTATAACATGGTTGAATGATTATTGACTCCAAGTTTTGTTTACTTGAACTTGTGGTCTATCTTCACTACATATACTTTGTATGTCTTAGGAAATTACCAGTTACCATTGCCAAGTTCAAAATTTCTTTCATTATGTATAATATTTACTGTCCTTTACCCATAAAGTTGTAATTACAAAATTTTCATTGTCAAATATGTGAATTTTTTCGAAAGGAATTTCCAAACTGTATAGTTTCTCATTTTCCAACTCACACTTCTGTTTTTTGTTTTTTGTTTTTTTTTACACTTCTATGTTGTACACCTGATTCTCAGGCTGGGAGGTAGCACATCACATTTTTCCTTTGCCAACTGGCTTCTTTTTAGTTTTTATTATTAGGAGTAGCTAGAAGCAGACTAGAAAGCTGGACAAGGAAGAAAGAAATTTGTTCTGTTTACTTTCTTTTTTTTGCTAATGTTAGTTCAGCTGAGTTCTTTATCCAGTAGCAGCAGTGGATTCCAGATGGCAGACTTTCTACCTTTAATGGAACCTTTCTCTCAGTGCCCTCTCCACAGGGGCCTGAGTGCCAGCCCTGCAGGGCCCCATCTCTGAACTCTGAACAGCATCTGTCTTTCAGTGCTGGTCTCCAGAGGTCTGGATCTCAGCTGCTAATCCCCCTCAGAGGTCTGGTAGTTCTGTAGAGAAACTTTTCAAGCTCTTTGTGTATTTGCTAAATAATATCTCTTCCTCAAAAGTCTGAGCATCATCTGAATGGAGACCTTCCTCCAAAATCAAATTTTAGAATGTCAGTCTGTTCCCACTATTGACCCAGGCTTAGTGATGAGAGCTGTTTTCTGCAGTCACTACCTCTCTGATATCAGTGCTTCCTATTTTGACATACGATTCTCTAATATTCTATGGAAATAATTGTTACTGTTTCCTGATTAGTTGTGATTAATACAGTAATTACTAGCAGGATGAGGAAATAGTTTTTAAGATTACCATATTGGGGAGTATGTGTATGGCTCAGTGTGTTGTGTCTGTCTATGATCTCGAGGTCCTGGGATTGAACTCACATCAGGTTCCCTGCGCAGGGGGGAGTCTGCTTCTTCCTCTGTACCTCCCACTGCTTGTGCTTGCTCCCTTTCTCTCTCTCTCAAATAAATAAATAAAATATTTTTAAAAAGATGATCTTATTTGTATCTTTATAGACTTTACTAAGCACAATACTAATGATAAAAACTATGATCTTGAATATTGAATATCTTAAAATTAATAATACATTTTATATTTAAGTTCTTCAATTACTTAAACAATACTTACTCCTCTATATTTTCTGTGACCTTCATTTCAAACATCTGGTAAAAAAGATTTATTTGTTTCACTATGATTCCTACATGTAATAGTAACTAATGCTTGGCTACACAGTATAAAAATTTGTCATTCTAGGTAGAAGTCAAACAGAATAGCTTTAATTTGTTTCATGCCTAGATAGTGGAGTTTTATTATATGGTTTGTCCAATTATACTTTTAGTTATTTTTTAAGACATTATTTATTTGACAGAGAAAGAGAGCACAAGCAGGGGACTGGGAGAGGGAGAAGCAGGCTCTCCCCTGAGCAGGGAGCCTGATGTGGAAGTTGATCCCAGGATCCTGGATCATGATCTGAGCCAAAAGCAGACACCTACTCAAATGAGCTACCTGGGACCGTGGTTTGTATAATTATATATGCTGTTTACTAATCAGCATAGACATTTAAAGGCATTTTGTGTGATTTACTATTTTATTTCCATTCTAATAGTCTCTGTAATTGAATGTTGACATTCTTGTTACGTCTAAATATTAAAATAATGGATATTTAAGAATACAATTTTGTAATTTATGTATATCGTATAATTAAAATATTTTAAGAATATATGTATTAGAATATATGCACTGAAAAATATGATATCAAATGTTGAAGCCATTTAGTGATTTTTGAAGAAATTATGGCTTATTTTGCTCATGTACATTTTTATATTGCATAATAAATGTATGATTTTAACCATTATATATTTGCTGGATTAATTAATGAAAAATAACTATAACTTTATAATATACAAACTATTTTTTGTTTTAGAAATTGCCAGAATGTCTCTCCATGTAGTTTCTTATTTCCTAGCCTACACTTTCCCAATACTTGCCTTTTAGGATAGATTGTTTCTCCCTAAGGCTCTCTTCTCGTTATCCCTCCATTCTTAAAAAATTGGAAATTTTTAAGGGTCATTCAGGAGCTTTGACTCATATCACTGAGCTGTCATATCTTTCTCCAAATAGGAATAAAAGATTTGGAAAAAGAAACTGAGGCAAGAGTAAAATGGTCTATACTAACCTAACAGTGTAAACTGCCTAAATAAATCTTCCATTTATATTTATTTTTATGTGTCTTAAAAGATCAAATAAATTTTAGGCAGTAGTCCGTGTATAAAAATTTGGAAGGCAAGCAGATATTTACCTGCAACTCTTATATCTGAAGATCAGCTTATTACCCCTGTGGTATCTTCAGGGTTTTCATAGATGTTACCTCTTTTGCTCCAGGCATATGGTAGGGTTGTATTTTTGTGTTCTGATTTGAAATTTGTGGTCATATGTTTTTTATTTCTTGTGCTGTGTGTGTGTGTCTGTGTGTGTACGCATGAATTGTTATGTGAATGAATTGTTAGCAAAAATGAGTGTCAATTTCCAGGTGTAAGAGTAACACTGTAAAAAGAATAACATTGTAATTCACTATGATAGTTTTTTAGTCACTGCAATCAGGATCACCATGACCACTGATAGTGGCCATTAGCTGATAGACTTGGTCAATAATGATCATAATGATCAGAAGAGCGCCCTGCCAACTCACAATGGACATGCACACAAGAAAGCAGTGAATTTTTTTTTTTTTTTTTTAACACTCAAGCTTACCTTTCCATGATTGAAATAACCTCTGAGGTCCGGTCACATAAGCAGCCTCCCTCCGCTCCCAGCATCTATCTTACATGTTCTATTGTGACTGCCATTAAGAATCATAAGCCTCTCTGTCTATTTCCAAACAGTTTAGTGAGGGAATCATTTGTAGCTTATATTTGGTGAGTGTTAGGACAGCTTTCTTTTCAATGAAAGCCTACATCATCCTCTTCCCCCGACCCAAGACATTAAAAAAAAAGGACTGTGAAAGAAAAAAAATTTAATTTCAGATTTTAGTATAACACATACTGTTCCCTTCAAGCTGTGGCATTTTAACAACCATAGGAAATTCTTATGCTGTATTCTTGATGTTTCTTTTTTCCTCTTGTTAAATTTAATAGCTCCTAAATATTCATAGATTATGTTTTATATTCCTTATATATTTCCTTTCAGGAAATCTCATTCTTTTATTTTCATTAAGATGTAGTGCAGAATGAAAGACTACATGGAGCTATTAACAGTACAACAAATATCTATGTACCCAACTCGCAGATGAAGAAATAAAATTACAATAATATGACTGGTATTTTCTGTGAGTACTACTCTCTGGTCACATCCTTTGGAACCTTTGGAATCTACTCCCATAGAGAATTCCATCCTGTATTTGGTTTTCACAGTATACAAGCATCTCCTTATTCTTTTTACCACATTTGTATATATTATCAAGAGTAACATTTGCCTACATATTATTCATTTTTAAAATTTTCCTTTCATAAGTAGTACTTATATAAATGTTTTTACATATATCCGTGTATGTAGATATGGGAGCATTCTTTTTTAACACTTTCTTAGGAATGAAATCATTGATGACATACACTAACCTTCATTTCATATATTACCAAATTACTCTGCAACTTAGTTGTGCCAGTTTTCATTTCTCTCAACAGTGCAAACGAGTTCTCATTGATTTACACCTCATTACCACTTAGAATATTGCCAAGATGTTAAAAATTTCCTTGAGTGAATCATTTTCTTTGGTTTTAATTTGCATATATGTGATTGTTAGTACATGTAGGAGCTTTTAGTAGATTAATTACCAAAAATTTTCAATTTCAGAACTTTGTTGTTAGAATTGATACTCTTTAATGATCATTTCCATTTTATTACCTCCAAATGATGAATTTAAATCAGTATTTATTATTTTATTCTTCTATTACAAATATGTTTTATTTCCATTGTCATTAATCACTTAATCCAAGTTGCTTAAAAATATGTGTGGTGTTTGTGTGTATGTGTGTGTATTTAATGTGGTTTAAGTTCCCCTAACAAGAGATAACATCTACTGGGTATACACTCAGTACTAAGCACTAATTAGTACCAGTGTATTAGACTTTACATATTGTTTTGCATAACACATCATATCTCTAAGGTAAATATTTGTATACCCATTTGAACATCAAAGAAATTGAGTTAGAGAAAAATTAAGCAACATGCCCTAATGTGTCAATGAATGAATAATTTGATCTTAGGAAGTCTAATTTCAGAATTCACTCTTTAGAAAACATGAAAAAAGTTGCATGTTTAGGAAACTCATTTCCTTGTCTGCCTTATCTTTTGACACTGTTTGCCTTCAACCCCCACCTCAAAAAATGGGAAGTTCTTTATGAACAATGGACCCCAGCATGGAAAATCCAGAACCTGAGTTAAGGAGAGCAAACCCAAAAGTGAACAGCTGCTATCATACAAACACACTCACAGATCACCTTGGAAAACAGTTCAGGAGGGAAATCAAAACATTACAGTTTGTGCTGTAGGTTTTTTTTTTTAAAGATTTTTTTAAAATTTTTATTTATTTGACAGAGAGAGATCACAAGTAGGCAGAGAGGCAGGCAGAGAGAGAGAGAGAGAGAGAGAGGAGGAAGCAGGCTCCCCGCTGAGCAGAGAGCCTGATGCGGGACTCGATCCCAGGACCCTGAGATTACGACCTGAGCCGAAGGCAGCGGCTTAACCCACTGAGCCACCCAGGTGCCCTGTGCTGTAGGTTTTATTCACTTACCAGGAAAGAAAATGTTCCCGGGATAGAATTAACACAACTTATGACCAAATCATAAATGGGGTTATCTGGTTATTTTATGATTTAGAAAAAAAAGACTAGATTTAGAAAAAAAAAAAGAAGACTAGATTAATTGGAAGTTCAGGAAGTGGTTTGTGACTGACATTGTCCAGAATGAAAGCACTCACCGTTACAACCTTAAGACATTTTGGATGACTTTCTCTGTTTATTATACTTCTCTATTGGACATGGGAGAGGGATGAATGCTTTCATCTTCTCAAGCAATTTGAACTTCTCTTGATCAAATCTGACCTGTAAAGTATCATTTCAGTATTCAATTAAACTACAATAATAACTCATCTTGACAATCTATGATTGCATACATCATAAAAAGTCTAACTATATACACCATACACATGCATGGGCACAAATACTCATTTGCACTCATACTAGTATTATTCTACACATGAGTATTTGATGCATACATTTATCCAAATTTGTTCTTAGACTTAACACTATATAACAGAGTATGTAAAGCAATGAAAAACATGAAGGGAAAGAAAAATCTGCTCCTTACCTTCACCGGGCTTAGAGTTCAAGAGAGAACAGAGATATTTCATAGCCTCAGCATTTTTTTAGTAACCATGGACTCCAATTAGGTCTTCAGTTATTAAATACCAGCTGAAAAGTTAATTTAAGAACAATTAGTATAATGTCACCTTCTCCAGGTCACTACCTTCAGGATGGGAAAACCTTTTAAGTGACCAAGAGACTATCATTATCTTTAAGGAATGATTGTATTCTGTGTTTTCAACTGTTTTCTCAACCTTTCTTTCCTTTAAATTTTCATTGTCATTCTCCCTAACATTGGGCTTTCATTTTGATAACCTGTGTATTCTTGATTTAAACTGCTTGGATTCAATCCCAGGTCAACTCTCACTAACTGAGTATTTTTAGAGAAATTTCTTAAATTTATTTACTTCCTGACCTGTAAAATAGGAATACTACTATACTGTTATTATTAATAATACCATTCTGAAACTTAAATAAGATAATTTACGCACATATAAAAACAATACTTAAAACTTTTTAAGTCATCAACATTACCTCTTTCATTGTTACTTAGCTATGAATTAAATTTTGCAATACCCTTCTAAATTCCAATGCCTACTATACATCACACACATTTTTTCCCCAGAATATGTTTAGTTACTCTATTTTCATACTCCAAAAATAAAAGAGAGCCCATTGCTTGTATTAAATAAAATTCCTGCCCCTAATACTGAGGAAAAAGAAAAGTTTCCACAATCTGACCTTAATTCCCTTTCTTATTGAAGTTTTCCTAACTTTTATCTTCATTCCAATGTAACAAGTATCAAATTAGTATAATTTGGCTATTCATATCTTTAACCCTTTATTCATCCTCTTTTCATTTCATTCTTTCATCCATCCTTTTGCCAGAATTCTTCTCACTATATTTATGCCCAGTGATGTGTGAGGCAGTTTTTATCCTCAACTCAATATCCACATTATTCATAAATTATAATTAGATTAATCAATAATCAATAATTTTGTTTTATTTTATTTATCTTCAATAGATAAACACAAAATTCATAAGTCCAATATAATATTTTAGTACCTTACATTCATTATGTCTTATTTTTGTAACAGCTTTATGTAAATGTCTTGCTATCCTACTGGATCATAAATTTCTTATTTGGAGGAACCCCAAGGCCTAACAAATTTCATTGGGAATAATGCATTTCTGTTGAATGATTAAATAGGGGATTTTAACTGGTCCTTCCTACTCTTGAATTTTAACATAATGATTTATATATAACTTGATTTTAAAATTTTAAAACATTAGGTTCAGTAATGTCTCAACTATATATTTGTCAGAATTTAATAACTGTTTATTAACATGATTTTAAAACTGCTCAGTCCAGCTCCTCATACTACCAAAACTTGTCCATAAGCTACATTTTTTTAGTCTGAAAAAAAGAAATTTTTTTATGAATAAGGCATAAAGGTGATTTTTTAAAATCATGGAATTAATCTCAATCATGAATATTAGATTTTTATTAAAATAAAATGAAATATATTTAACATTACTTAATTTTTAAAACTAATTGTCCAAGATGATGTCTTTTAAGTTACAAAGACATATTTGAAATTCTTCATCAACAAAATAAATTATGAAAAGTTGAACAATCAGCAAAATCAACTCTTAAATTTCTAGTAAAAGGATTTTTTTTTAAAGATTTTATTTATTTATTTGACAGAGAGAAAGAGAGCACAAGTAGGCAGAGAGGCAGGCAGAGGGTGGGGGAAGCAGGCTCCCTGCTGAGCAGAGAGCCCGATGTGGGGCTCAATCCCAGGACCATAGGATCATGACCTGAGCCGAAGGCAGAGGCTTTAACCCACTGAGCCAACCAGGCGCCCTTAAAAGGATGTTTTCTGATGAACAACAATCACGGGATTGAATATTTCAGATCTCAAATACACACACACACACACTCACACACACACACACACACACACACACACACACACAGCCCTACACATTAGTTAGGATAAATTTTTGAAAGTAAACAATAGCAAGCAACCAAATTGCAGTAGTTAGGAAATATTAGATGATTTTATATATTAACAGAATTACTAAGAATTGTCCTTAAATCTAATTCTATTCCATATACTGAAAAAAAAATCTCTAAAATCAGAAAAGAAATTGATTATCTGCACTAAATAATGCAAGGTTAAATTTCCCTGTTTCTTTGTATATCAGTAAAGAAGATCACACCTTACAGTGAAATGAGACTTTCTTCTTTTGTTTTTCAAGTGCAATGTGTAGAGCCAATGTGTAGAGCCTCTACTCTAATGTGTAGAGCCAATATTAGCCAATGCTATTATATTAGCATTTCCACATATTAACTTTTGTGTTTCATGACACAAAAGTTAATCGAATTTTATTATTTTGCAAATATTGTTAAAATGCACATAATTCTTTTACCCCATTAATTATTTGTTATATTCCACACAGAAATGTTTATATCACAATATTTGTTATAAAGAGAATAATAAGTTTTATAACTAAGCTTGAAAAATGTTAAATACTAAAAGAAAGTAGTTATAGGTAATAGTAAAGATAAACTGTAAGGGAAAAGCAAAACCTGGAAGTCTTGCTTTGCTCATGACATGAGAAATTAGCTGTGAATCAGAAGGTGGTTACATCATTATTCCAGTTCAGTTTGTCAGTAGTTCTCAAATTAAAGTTAAAATTATATTAAGTAAAGTAATAGTGTTTGATATATGAATTGAGGCTATATTCAAGTGAAGATTACATTTAGACAATTATGGATAGGAATTTAAGGAATATTTTCTAATTTACAAAAATAAACAATTTGGTTAAAGACTGAAGATTTATGGCAATTGGGTATAATGATTTAAAGTTTTAAATGTAATATATCCCCAATGAATGTAGTAGTGTAAAAGTGGGAATGCTTTTTATGAATATATGAATTAAAATTTGTCAAGAAGATTGAGTCTTATGTAAATTTTCTGAGGAGACTTCGTAGTCATGACAGCAAGTTGCCAGCAACTTACACATCATTTTGTCAAAACAACTTTCTTTGGGAAAATGACTTTGTATTGAATCACAATGCAGTTATTACAAAAATAAAAATTATTCACAGGAAAAATAAAAGAAAATGTGTCAGGGTTTCAGATAATGCTGTTTTAAGTGCCTTTATTTATAATTTTATGAAATTAGGTAGTTAATGGAGAGTTGACTTAGTATCTTTGTATTGTGCCTAATGCTTATGATATACTTTTTTTCCTTAAAATTTTACCTTTAAGAAGTATTTATTTATATAACACCGTATATGGGTATCTTCTTTTTCCCATTCAAAAAAAATCTCGACCATTAATGACAGCAACACAATTACTCATTTTTTAAATAAATAATACATGCTTTGCCAATATCAGAATAATGATTCCAAGACAACCACAAAAATACGTCTATTCTAAATAGTTAATATTATTTTTACAGTTCATTTTGTTCCTAGGACATATTTAATTAGGTGTATAAAATCAAATTACAATGTTTTAAGATAACTTGGAAGTGTTCCTTTATGAGATTATATCCCCAACTGGATATATGGGTAGGGTAACATTTTGTGTTCAATTTTTGGTCATTTTACCTTAAATTTAATTTAGTCTTATATTTGTAAAAAATGTTAAAGGAAAAAAAAGCTATACATATTTAAAAAAAACTATAAAGATGCCTAGCATCCATCATAGTATCTTTGCCCAATTCACTATATTTTATTCCATGATTTATCTTTCTATATTTTTACGTGTAATCCACTGGTATTTATAACCTTTCTTAGATCAATGATAGCTCACCATAAAATTTTCTTTGTGTTTCTTCTCATCATTTAATGAAATAGTCTGTTGTTTATTCCCTAACAGTGTATATAAATATTTCTTTTTGTTTTATGGCTGTATACTCTATTGTGAGGAGCATATCACAAGCATGTGACCCATCCTCTATTAAAGAACATTTGGACTATTGCTGTTCTGTAGCTATTACAAATAGAGTCAGTGCTAACAAACATCTGTATAAGCACTTAATAATTTTGTCATTATATCTTTGAGATAGATTTTCTAGAAGGAGATTGTTAGGTCAAAGTATTTAACCATAAACAAATTTGTTAAATATGAGATTTCCATTCATAAGGATTAAATCATTTTGCATTTTTAACACTGATGTATGAATATTATTCCTCACAGTTCCTCAAGTGCCTGTTGTCAAACTTGGGTTTTTGCCATGGTAATAGATAAAAAAAAATGGTATCTCATATAGTTTTAATCTTGATTAGTTTTATTATAAGTGAGAAAAATCTTATTATACACTGCAGAACCACTTTCATATATTTTTCCCTGAACTGTTTAGAGCCCCAATTTTTTTTTTTTTTTGGCTATAATGTTATATTTTAAGTACATGATTTCTGATGATAAAAGTTGGTTAAAAATGTATTCCACCTGTAAAAATTGCCATAGATTTCAATAGTGATTTTAAAACTGGTAAATAAGTTATTCTTAAAACAATTATCATTTACTTCTCACGTGGCAATCACTCTTTGCCAGGTACCAGCAATAGTGTGATAGGTACCAGCTAGGTACCTTGGTACCTTTGCTAGGTACCAGCAATAGTGTGATAAATAAAAGGCTTTACTCACATCAGGTATGGTCTGGTGGAGGACACAACCCATAAATAGGGAAACAAGATATCAAACAGAATAATATAAACTATTGCTAAATATTAGTAAAAAACAAAGCAGAGGCTGGTGGAGGTGGGATGCTATTTTATAGTTATCACTGACGATCTCGTTGAAGAAGTTACATTGATTTTGACAAAGATGGCATACAAGTGAGCCATCTGAAGTTCTAACATGAGGAGGGAAGATATAACTAATGCAAAGGCCCTACATTGGATAAGGAACTGGCAAGACTGAGTACAACAAGATGGCCTGTGTGGCTGGAAAAGCCACAAGCATCAGGGTGGTATGCTAGGTAGATTAGGTCAGAGGAGAGATTAATGCCAGATCATTTAGAACTTTGAGGGATATAATATAGATATTCAATTCTAGGTTTATAAGAGGCTATTTGGGATTCTTAGTGAAAGGAGAGATATGAGTTATGATATCTGCCTATAAGTGTTGAAAATACATTGGGACTGGACAGCAAGAATGAAAGCACACACCAATGTAAGGGAGGAAAAATAATTTTCCCTCTACCTTTCTGAGTTCTTAGCTGAGACTCCTGTGTAATAAATGACAAATTAACAAGAGAAACACAAACAGAAATGTATTAACATGTATACCTCATGTGTACATGGGAGATGCCCAAGAGAAAATGAGTAACTCCCCGAGGTTGACTTAGAATTCAGACTTAATTGCTATATTAATAAGGTAAAAGGAGAGGGGCACCTGGGTGGCTCAGTTGGTTAAGCATCAGCCTTTGGCTCAGGTCATGGTCTCTGGGTCCTAGGATTGAGACCTCCATGGGGCTTCCTGCTCAGTAGGGAGCCACCTTCTCCACCCTGTTTATGCTATCTGTTGTTCTATCTCAAAAAAATAGATAAGTAAAAAATTTTTTTGAAAAAGGGAAAAGGAGAGGTATGTAGGCCTCTCAGAGGAGAGTAACTAAGTTTTAGGAAAGATGAATAGGTCCTTAGAATAGACAGGTACTATGATAGCTTGTGACAAAGTTTGTCTAGATATACTGTAGAATTCTAGTCTCCTCACCTGTGGTGAGAGTCAATCTTCCCTGGAGGACAAAACTCCTGTGGAGGGGATCTATTACAATTAAGTTCCTTTTAGAGGCTCTGTCTTTCCAGATGTAAAAAAAAATTCAGAAAAAAACTCCTCTTGCATTTCTTTTCTAGATGCCCACAGCTCAAAATAATCAATATACCACAGTGGCATGTTTTGGGGTGACCTATTCTGCTACTTTTCACTAGTCACTGTTGTAAGTGTTTTACATGAATTAATGAATTTAAGCCTTACAATTTTATGAAGTAGATAATCATTTCAGAGATGAAGTAACTGAACTCCAGAAAGGTTAACTAAATTGCTCTAAGTCATACATCTGGAAGCAATGACGATCTGACACTAGATGGTCTCCAGTCTGGCCTGGAATTTTGTTGATGTTATATGGATGAAAACTTAGATATTAAAAAACTTAGTATTGTTAAAATTCGTAGTCCCACTTAAAAATCACTCTAAGAATATATTTAAGGGTCTAAAGTATCAGCTCATTTCAATAATTTTTTTCTCTGTTATTCCAATTGAAGTTGGAAACTTTTATTGGGAAATTAAATCATGAGAGATATGCCCTGGGAATCTCTAAATGAACACAAATTAGCATACTTTTTAAAAATTTGATTTTATGATTTGAACTCATAATATTGAAGTAAAAATCAAATCTAAGCATCTCTGTCTTCAGTGAAAAAGGAACGAGTTTTATTTTTCAATGGTAAGTTGCAAATCATATTCACAAAAGGATTTGATTTTTAATGTGAATTTGGAAAAAAAAAAGGTTTAGAGGAAGGGATGATGGTAACAAGGGGTAGTTTAACGGGACAGCTGTGTTTTCTGCTGTTGCTTTTTTAAAGCCAAAAATAAGCATGTTAAACATTTGCTTATGATAGCACACTGGTGATAAAGGAAACTGGGGGATGTTAGACCTAATGAACCTAATGAACCTTTGGAGTATAACTATCTTCCCCAACATGTTCTTGAAAAAAGCTGTAAGTTGTAAGGGCTGAAATGTTTGTAGCCATTGTGAAAAACTTAGTAAGTGAAAACCAATGTATAAAAGCAAAAACCATACAATTATGATAAAATTATAATTCATAATAAATAACAAAATTTCTTAAGATAGGAGAGAATTGCCTTTGCACCTTTTTTGATGAGTCACCTTTGAAACCATGTTTATTTCCTACCCTGGGACAATTGTATCCTGAAAATCTGCTAAACAGGGTTATTTTTACTTGAGGGCCATTACCTTTTTTAGAGGACAATGTGGTTGTTCAAAAATACATATTTAGTCAAAAACACAATGAGATACCACTTAACACCCACTAGGATGACTATCAACAAAACAATGAAACTATCAACAAAACAGTTCTTGGTGAGAATACTGAGAAAATTGAACCCTCATACATTGCTAGTAATAATGGATAATGATATAAGTGCTACAGAAGGTAGTTTTGTGTTTCCTTAAAAATTTCACCATATGACCCAGCAATTTCAGTTCTAGATACATACCCAAAAGGATTGAAAAGCAGTTACCCCCATAAGTACTTGCTTATGAATGTCTATGTTCATGTCCTTATAAATGCTTCATTTGATAACAAACATAGTACAGGTGCTTCCTGACTTAACATGGTTCTACTTAAGGGTTTTTTTACTTTACAATGGTATGAAAACAATTCAGATTTGGTAGAAATCTTACTGGGAATTTTCAGTTTGGATCTTTTCTAGGGCTTGCAAAAGGTAATACAATACCCTCAATTATTTCTCCTAAATCAGGAAACCAAAGCCCTTTGTAGCCATGAAATCATGAGGGTAAACAATGGGTTCACTTAGAACCATTCTGTATCTGTACAACCATTCTGTTTTTCACTTTTAGTACATTATTCAACAAATTACATGAGGTATTGAATACTATAAAACTGGCCTTACGTCAGGTGATTTTGCCCAACAGTATGCTAATAAAATTTCTGAGCACATTTATGGTAGGCTAGGCTAAGGTACAGTGTTCAGTAGATGGGTGGATTAAATGTATTTTTGACTCCATGATATTTTCAACTTATGATGGGTTTATTGGGATGTGACTCCATCATAAGCTGAGGAAGATCTGTAAAGTAAATTTCAAAGATTTCTTAAAATCCAACAAATGAATCCAGGGCTGTGCTATGCGCTCTGGGAGATTAAATCAATCATCAATCTAAATCTCTCCTCAAGGAACCTAAAGAGTTATACATTATAATTTTTAATCCTCATGATTAAATAAAAAGAAAAAAAAGAGTTACTGCTATATACACAAGTTGGAGAAAATTGATTTCATTTTTAATAATTATGAACTAGACAACGTTCTTCAGGAAATAAAATAATTGCAATGAACTTTTAATGAAACAAAATCAATACCTGACATATACTTTTTTTAAAAAAAGATTTTTAGGGACGCCTGGGTGGCTCAGTTGGTTAAGCGGCTGCCTTCGGATCAGGTCATGATCTCAGCGTCCTGGGATCGAGTCCCACTTCGGGCTCCTTGCTCGGCAGGGAGCCTGCTTCTCCCTCTGCCTCTGCCTGCCATTCTGTCTGCCTGTACTTGCTCTCTCCCCCCATCTCTCTCTGATAAATAAATAAAATCTTTTTAAAAAAAAGATTTTTATTTATTTATTTGACAGAGAGAGAGATCACAAGTAGGCAGAGAGGCAGGCAGAGAGAGAGGGGGAAGGAGGCTCCCCGCTAAGAACAGAGTCCAATGCAGGGCTCGATCCCAGGACCCTGAGATCATGACCCGAGCCAAAGGCAGAGGTTTAACCCACTGAGCCACCCAGGTGCCCCCTAATATACACCTTTAAGAAAGGTATCATCAGGGGCACTGCTGGCTCAGTGGGTAAAAGCCTCTGCCTTCAGCTCAAGTCATGGTCCCAGGGTCCTGGAATAGAGCCCTGCATCGGACTCTCTGCTCAGCGGGGAGCCTGCTTCCCCCCTCTCTCTGCCTGCTTCTCTGCCTGCTTGTGATCTCTGTCTGTCAAATAAGTAAATAAAATCTTAAAAAAAAAAAAAAAAGAAAGGTATCATTATTATCCTAGTTTATAGATGAAGAAACTCAGGCACAAAGAGATAAAAAATATTTTCTAAAGGAAAGAAGGAAAAACAATTTGTACTTAGATAGTATAGTCCCATAATCAATATTCAATTTGGTTGCCTCTAACAGAGATTATAACAGTATATTTGTATAACAATTACTAATATTTTGACCAACATTAAGAAAAACAATGCTTATTGTAGGTTTATGTAGCCATGGAATAAAAATGAACATATATTGAAATTTGAAAAATTAAGATAAAATTCATTAATGAAGACATGAAATAATTTTATTCAAGTGAATTGGTTCTTTGTTCATAAATTTGGGATATTGTCTTGAGGGAAATAGAAATGTAGACATTGCAATTGATTCAGTGGCAGCATGAGGGCATCCTAAGATCATGGATATATTGTCATTTAACCTCTACCAGTCTTGGAACATACTTTGCAGACATACTTCTTTTAATACCTATCACTTTTAAAACAATCTGTCTTTTTGGAATAGTTGAGAGAGAACTGAAACCCTTACTTAAAAAATACCGATTTATTTCTTCTGACCATACAGATTTTTTACTTTTCTACTTATCTAATTTGCTCTACATTAGACTAATATTAATGTGATAGACAGTACCGGAGTATCTCTTCAGCCTTTCTGTAAGGATTCTTGATTAAAGTAAAGGGGCATTTGCCTGGCATCTATGTTTCCTCTCTCTCTTTTTATTTCTGAGAAAAGCAGAGAGATACTTGATCCACGCTTGTATGCCAGGATTTCTGCATTCATAATTTAAACCCAGAGGCAAAAGTTGCAGATTTAGGTGCATTAAAGACTCCTTCTGAGTCCTGCTTTACTAAAGTGAAAATTATTCTTGTAATTTGTTTAGTATCTTAAAAGATCACTTTTTTTCTTTTTTTAAATGTAAGTTGAATTTTTTGTTTCCTATTTGTTAAATGAAAATAAATTTTGATTAACATGGCATGAAATCACAGTACATAGTACATGTAAAAAGAAAAATGCAACATCACGGACAATTTCTGGTTCAAAGCCTTCTACAGTCTAACATTCCAAATTTGGATCCATTTGGAAGTGATACTAAAAAAATCTCAGAGTATTGTTAATTAATTAACAATACTCTCAGAGAGCTTTGATCCTCTCAGGACAGTTTCCTGTGATAGAAAAACCCTTATTTATTTATTTTTATTTTTTTTTTAAAGATTTTATTTATTTATTTGACAGAGAGAGATCACAAGTAGGCAGAGAGGCAGGCAGAGAGAGAGAGAGGAGGAAGCAGGCTCCGAGCAGAGAGCCCGATGCGGGACTCGATCCCAGGACCCCGAGATCATGACCTGAGCCGAAGGCAGCGGCTTAACCCACTGAGCCACCCAGGCACCCGAAAAACCCTTATTTAAAATCACTGATGAAGCACTGAGTCTATACTTCTGACAAAAATGTGACCCATTAGAGAATGAGAAACTGATACCAAAGAATCTAAATAATTCTTATGGTCAGTCCTTCATTCTAAAAAACGTACCTTCCTTGTGTATAATGACCAGGAGAAAATTCAACAAAGGTTGTCATGACAATGTGGCAGCAAATGGCCCAGAATAAGGTGGGGTCCTCAAAGAAATTACTGTGTGATCTAATCCCAAGTTACCCAAAAGACACAAACCCAGAACATTAGTGAGAAAGCAATATGTTATAGCTGTTCAGTCAAGGGACTCTCAAAACTGAAAGCATCATGTCTGGTATCTTCTTGCTTCATATAAAAAGTTTTCCATAGACAGAAATCATCAAAAGTTATTGTGTGAAGTGTGTAAACCTGGTGATTCACAGACCTGTACCCCTGGGGATAAAAATATATGTTTATAAAAATAAAAAATTTAAAAAAAAAAAAAAAAAAAAAAAAAAAAAAGTTGATTTGGTAGAATAGTGAGCAGCCCAGTAGCACTGGCTTCACATGTTAAAAAAAAGAAAAGAAAATGGCTCTCCCTTTGGGGAAATTTTTATATTACAGGAAGCAAAGCTGTTTAATCAAAGGATCCCTTGATTCGCAGAAGTTCTTTAAATGCCTCTCTGATGCACTGCTAGTTTGCTTAAATTGAAACCTGATTTTGTCCACTAGGCTGCTGTGGATATTTAACCTCAGGGGCAGTTCTGTGGAAAATAAAATGAATATGATTACTCTCCATGGTGGGCAGAACTCAAAACCATTTTTCATAGCTTGAAAAATTACCCCCTTGAAAAACTTGTGTTTTTACTGACTTTTGGCCGGTAGATACTTTTTTAACTGTTCGGTCTGCCTTTTGGAAAGCTACAGATTGCCTGGCAGATTAAAGTTACTTGTGTTTGGGACTGCAAACTGGAAACAAATTGTGGCTGCTAATATAACCATTTGTTACTCTTATCCACTCCAAACATGAGCCCATTCTCTGTTATCACATTGGTCAGAAGTTAAGGATTGAATCTATATTACTTAGACGGCTACATTACTGTTTCGATCCACCATTGTATGAGACATAGAAACAGATCCACCATCATAGATTGGGTGCACACACACACACACAGAAACGCACAGGACTGGTTTTGATGATGGATCTACCATTGCATTCAAGAATTGGTACTCCTGCCAGAAACTGACTTGTTTAAAGACTCCAACTTAATCTGGCATATTTGCTGCTACATTGTTATGATAATATTTAATTTTATATCTGGTTAAATAGTTCTTAAGTTTTTCAGGTGGAGGGTAACTATAAGAATTACTTAGTTAATATTGACTAAGTTTCTTATTTTCCTGTGGGTTACCATTTTGCAGAAGTATAGACAAATTCAGGAGGCCATAATGTGAGGGATAGGGCCTCTCTACACTTGTGGCAGATAAACTTCATCAGAACTTGACCTCTTCTTGAAGATCATTGATGTAGACACATTTTTTTGTTATTATTTTATTTTAATTCCACTGTAGTTGACATACAGTGTTATGTTAGTTTCAGGTGTACAATATAGTGATTCAATAATTCCGTACATTACTCAGCGCTCATCAAGACAAGTGGACTCCTACACCCCTTTACCTATTTCACCCATTCTTCTACCCCCTCCTCTCTGATAATCATCAGTTTGTTCTCTATAGTTAAGTGTCTGGTTTTTAGTTTGTCTAATTTTTTCTTTGTTTATTTGTTTTGTTTCTTAAATTCTGCATACATTTGAAATCATACCATATTTGTCTTCCTCTGACCGACTTATTTAACATTATACTCTGTAGATCCATCCATGTTGTTGCAAATGGCAAAATTTCTTTCTTTTTTATAGTTGAGTAATATTTAATTGTACATATATATCATTTCTTTATCCATTCAGCTATTGATAGGCACTTAGGCTGCTCTCATAAGTTGAATATTTTAAGTAAAGCCTCAGTAAACATGGGGGTGCATATATCCTTTTGAATTCGTGTTTTCATATTCTTTGGGTAAATTCCCAGTAATAGAATTACTGGATCATAGAGTAATTCTATTTTTAATTTTTTGAGAAACCTCCATTCTGTTTTCTACAGTGACTGCATCAGTCGGCATTTCCACCAAAGGTAAATGAGAATTCCTTTTTCTCCACATCCTCACCGACACTTGCTGTTTCTTGTGTTTTTTATTTCAGCCATTCTGACAACCATGAAGTAATATCTCATTGTGGTTTTAATATGCATTTCCCCAATAATGAGTGAGGTTGAGCATCTTTCATATGTCCTTTGGCCATCTGTCTGTATGCCTTCTTTGGAGAAATGTCTTTCATAGTTTCTCATTTTTTGGTAGGATTGGTTTTGTTTTGTTTTGTTATGTTTGATGTTGCATTGTATAAATTCTTTTTTTTTTTTTAAGATTTTATTTATTTATTTGACAGAGAGAGAGATCACAAATAGGTAGAGAGACAGACAGAGAGAGAGATGAGGAGAAGCAGGCTCCCTCCTGAGCAGAGAGCCCAATGTGGGACTTGATCCCAGGCCCCTGGGATCATGACCTGAGCCGAAGGCAGAGGCTTAACCCACTGAGCCACCCAGGCGCCCCGCATTGTATAAATTATTTATATATTTTGGATATTAACAGTTTATTGGATATATCATTTGCAAATATATTCCATTCAATGTGCTGTCTTTCAGTTTTGTTGTTTGTTTCCTTTGCTGTACAGAAGCTTTTTATTTTGATGTATTCCAAATTATTTATTTTTGCTTTTGTTTCTCTTACCTCTGGAGACATATCAAGAAAAATGTTGCTATGGCCAATGTTGGGGAAGTTACTGCCTATACCTTCTTCTAGGATTTTTATTTCAGGTCTCACATTTAGGTCCTTAAATTATTTTTAGTTTGCTTTTGTATATGGTATAAAGAATTCATTCTGTATAATTCTTTTGCATATAACTGTCCAGTTTTCCCAATACCATTTGTTGAAAAGACTATCTTTTTCCCATTCCATATACTTGGCTCCGGTTTTGAAGATTAATTGACCATATAAATTGTGAGTATATTTCTTCGCTTTCTATTCTCTCACAGTGATCTGTGCTTCTATTTTTGTCCCAGTACCATACTGTCTTAATTATCACCACTTTGTAGTGTATATTGAAATCCTGGATTGTAATACCTCCAGTTTTGTTCTTTTTCAAGATTGATGTGGCTATTCAGAGTCTTTCATGGTTCTGTACAATTTCAGGATTATTTGCTCTAGTTCTGTGAAAAACATTGTTTATATTTTGATAAGGTTTGCATTAGTATGAATATTTTAATAATATTTGTTCTTCCAATCCATGAGCATTGACTATCTTGCTATTTTTGTCATCTTCAATTTCTTTTATCAATCTTTTAATGTTTTTAGGGTACCGATCTTTCATCTCTTTGTTTATTTCTAGGTATTTTATTACTTTTGGTGCAATTGTAAATGATATTTCTTGTTGCTGTTGTTGCTGTTTTTTAATTTCACTTTCTGTGACTCTGTTGTTACTATATAGAAATGCTGCTGAATTCTGAGTATCCTGTAACTTTATTGAATTCAATTATCAGTTATAGTAGTGTTTTGGTAAAGTCATTTCTATATAAGGTATCATGACATCTGCAAATAATGAAAGTTTTAATTCTTTACCAATTTGTATGCCTTTTATTTATTTTTCCTCTCTATTTACTATGGCTAGGACTTCCAGGGCTATGTTGAATAAAAGCAGTGAGAGTAGACATCCTTGACATGTACATGATTAAAGGGGAAAATTTCTCAGTTTTGCACCATTGAGTATGATGTTAGCTGTGGGTTTTTCATATATGTCCTTTATTATGTTGAGATATATTTCTTTTATGCCTACTTTGTTGAGGATTTTTTATTATGAATGAATGTTGTACTTTGTCAGATGCTTTCTGTGCATCTATTGAAATGATCATATGGTTTGTATCCTTTCTTTTGTTGGTGTGATGTATTATGTTAATTGATTTGTGAATATTGAACCACACTTGCATAACAGGAATAAATCCCATTTGATCATGATGAATGATTTTTTTTAAAGTATTGTCAAATTCGATTTGCTAATATTTGTTGAGGATTTTTACAACTATGTTTATCAGAGATATGGGTTTGTAATTCTATTTTTCTTATCATGTCTTTACCTGGTCTTGGTATCAGAGTAATTCTGACCTCATAGAATGAATTTGGAAGATTTCCTTTTTCTTTTACTTTGTGGTGTGGAAAAGTTTGAGAAGAATAGGTATTAACATTCCTTTAAATGTTTGGTAAAATTTAATTGTTAAGACGCTTGGTCCTGGACTTTTGTTTTTTAGGAGATTTTGGACTATTGATTTAATTTTATTGCTGGTAAATGGTCTGTTTAAATTTTCTATTTCTTCTTGAGCACCTGGATTTTGGCTCAGGTCATGAGCTCAGGATCACATCAGGTTCCGTGTTCAGTGGGAAGTGTGCTTGAGATTCTCTCCCTTTCCCTCTGCCACTCCTCCCATTCCCTCTCTTTCTCTCCCTTAAAAATAAATTAATTAATTTAAAAAATTATATTTCTTTCCACTTCAGTTTTGGGAAAGTATATGTTTTTAGGAATTATGTATTTCTTCTAGATTGTCCAAATTTTTGGCATATGATTTCTCATAATATTCTCTTATAATACTTTGTATTTCTCTGGAGCTATTGTGATTTCTCTTTCATTTCTGATTTTGTTTGAGTTCTCTCTATCTATCTATCTTTTGATGAATCTGGCTAAATGTTTATCAATTTTGTGGATCTTTTCAAAGGAAAATTCTTAGTTTTATTGATCTTCTCTTTTTTGTTTGTTTGTTTGTTTCCATTTTTTTAATTTCTTCTAGAGTCTTTATTTCTTATCCTAATTTGGGGTTTTATTTTTTCTTGTTTACTAATTCTTTTAGGTGTAAGGTTAAGATGTTTATTTGATATTTTTCTTCTTTCCTGAGGTAGGTCTCTAATTGCTATCAGAATCTGTCTTATAGAATGCATAGGTGGCTGAGTTAGCTAAGTCTCTGACTTTGGCTCTGGTCACGATCTCAGGGTCATGAGGTCAAGCCCCATGTCAGGCTCCCTGCTCAGTAGGGAGCCTGATTCTCCCTCTGCCACTGGCCCCTACTCATACTCTCCCTCTCTCAAATAAATAAATAAAATATTTTGAAAAAAAATTCCATCTTAGAACAGCCTTTGCTGCATTCCAAAGATTTTGGATCATTGAAATTTATTTCATTTTCATGTGTCTCCATGTACTTTTTTTTAAATTTCTTCTTTGATTTCTTGGTTGACCCATTCATTGCTTAGTACTGTGTTATTTAACCATCATGCATTTGTGTTTTTTTCCAGATTTTTTTTTTTATTGTGGTTGATTTCTATTTTCATAACATGGTGTTTGGAAAGATGCATAATACAACTTTGAATTTTTTTTTTTTAACTTCCTGACATTTGTTTTAGTACCTAACATATGATCTCCTCTGAAGAATGTTCCATGTGCACTTGAAAAGAACGTGTATTCTGCTGTCTCAGGATGGAATGTTCTGAGTATGTCTGTTAGATCGATCTTATCCAACAAGTCATTCAAAACCATTCTGTTGATTTTCTATTTCGATGATCTATCCATTGATGTAGGTGGACTGTTAGATTTCCTCACTATTATTGTCTTACTATCAATTACTTCCTTTATGTTTGTTATTAGTTGTTTTTATATATTTGGGTGTTCCCTGGTTGGATTCATAAATATTTATAATTGTTATATCTCCTTGTTGGATTGTTCCTTGTATGATTATATAGTATCCTTGTTTTTGTCTTTTTACGATTTTCCTTTTCAAGTCTATTTTCTTCATTAAAAGTGTTATTACCCCAGCCTTCTTCTCACTTCCATTTACATGGTAGATGCTGTTTCATCCCTTCACTTTCATTCTGCATGTCTTCAGGTCTGAAATGATTCTCTTGAATGCAGCATATATATGGGTCTTCATTTTTATCCATTCTGATACCCTATGCCTTTTGATTGGAGAATGCAGTTGACTTATATTTAAAGTAATTATTGAGGTGCACCTGGGTGGCTCAGTCAATTAAGCATCTAACTCTTGATCTTATCTCAAGTCTTGATCTCAAGGGTCATGAGTTCAAGCCCTGTGTTGGGCTCCCCACTGGACTAGAGCCACTTAAAACAAACAAACAAACAAACAAAAACAACGAAAGAAAGAAAGAACTTATTGATAGCTTACTTGTTTTATGATTTTTTTAAGTTTATCTCTGTTTCTTTCTTCTCTTGCTCTTTCCTCACACTTTGTTGGCTTTCTTTAGTGATACACTTAAATTCATTTCTCTTTCTTTTTTGCATATCTATTACTGTTTTTGATTTGTGGTTGCCATTAGGTTTCTATACAACATCTTATGCACATAGCAGTCTATATTTAGTGACGGTCGCTTAAGTTTGAACCAGTTCTTTACTGCTTTCCTGCCCACATTTTAGGCATATGGTATCATGATCCATCCTTTTAATATGTAAGTCCCTTGACTGACTTTTACAGGAATACATATTTTTATTACTTTTCTTCTTCCTACTTTTCTTACTCCTATTTACTGTCTTCTTTCCACTTAAAGCATTCCCTTTAATATTTATGCAGTGGTCATAAATTGCTTTAACTTCTGTTTATCTTGGAAACTATCTCTACTTCTGTTGTGAATTATAGCCTTGCTGGATAGAGTATTCTTGGTTGCAGATTTTTATTTTTCCTTTCAGCACTTTTAATACATCATGCCACTCTGTTCTGACCTGTAAAGTTTCTGCTGAAAAATGAGCTGATAGCCTTATGGGCTTTCCTTGTGTGTAGCTGTTTCCTTTTATCGTGGTGCTTTTAAAATTCTTTCTTTTTCACTACTTTTTGACATTTCTCAAAGGTTTTTTGAGAGAAACAGAAAGAGAGAGAAAGCATATACAGAGAGCAGGACAGAAGGAGAGGAAGAGAGAATCTTAAGCAGACTTCATACTGAGCATAGAGCCCAATGTAGGGCTTGATTTCAGGACCCTGAGATCACAACCTGAGCCAAAACCATAACTCTGTCACTTAACCCACTCAGCCACCCAGGGGCTCCTACTTTTTTCCATTTTAATTACAACATGTCTTTGTATAGAGTTCTTAGGGTTGATTTTGTTGGGAGCCCCCTCTGTTTCTCCTGAATCTTGATTTCTATTTACTTCCCCTGATTTGGGAAGTTTCCATCTATTATCTCTTTAAATAAATTCTCTGCCCCTTTTCTTCCTCTTTCTTTCTGGGAATTGCTACAATATGAATACTTTTACACTTGATAGTGTTCCTAAATTCTCTAATTCCATTTTTCTTCCCTCTCCTGTTCAGCTTGATTACATTTCATTACTCTGTCCTCCAAGTCATTGATTCTGTCATCTGCTCCTCTAGTCTACTATTATTTCATCTAAAAGTATTTTTAATTTCAATTATTCTTCACCACTGTTTGGCTCTTTTCCTTAAAAAAAAAAAAAAAAAAAAAAAGATTTTATTTATTTGAGAGTGAGAGAGAGCAGTAAGGAGGGGCAAAGGGAGAAGCAGACTCCCCACTGAGCAGGGACTCAGAAGTGAGATTTGGTCCCAGGACCCTGGGATCATGACCTGAGCTATAGGCAAATGCCTACCAACTGAGATACCCATGTACCCTACTTGGTTCTTTTTTATCTTTGCTATCTCTTTGTTAAGGGTCTTACTGAGGTCCTATACTTTTTAATCAAGTCAAGTATGTATCTTTATACTTTAACTCTCTATCAGGCATATTACTTATCTCCACTTCATTTAGCTGTCTTGTGATTTTGTTCTATTCTTTCATTTAGGACATAGTCCTCTGTCTTCTCACATTGTCTAACTCTCTGTATCTGTTTCTATATGTTAGAAAAGTCAGCTAATCCTGCTCTTGAACGTAGTGGTCTTATGATGAAATTGTCCTTTACTTCCCTGCAGTTCAGTGTCCCCTGTTCATCAGAACCTAGTCCTTTAGGGCTCCTATCTATGTTGTGTGCACCCTACTGATCTGGCTGTGTTTTCAGTCCAGTCATTAGCAAAGGTTCTCTTTTCTTGTTGTGGTCAGGATTTGTTCCCTGTGTTGTTAGTGTGCTAGTCTGGAGCCACTTTGGGTTTGAGTTGAGTCACATCAGGTGTTTGCCAGAGATATAGTAATATGGAACTGTAAGCCACTTTCCCTGTATTGTCCCCTGAGAAGCTTTTATTGGTAGATGGAGCCTGAAGTCTCTGTATGTGTGCCATATGTGTGGCACTGGTAATTGTAGTTAACTTTCTCTCTTCTTGGAGTGGTTGTGGCCCCTGTTGGGGTGTTTTTCACATTGTCAGACTTACAGCACTACTTTGTATGGTCTCTGGTGAAGGCTTATGTGGGGAGGGGCAGGTCTTCAGGAGAATACAAGGGTGGCAATAGCATGGTTTGTACAGGTCTGCTGTGAGAGGAATGCTGCATTAGAAAACTCTTGTAGCAATACTGGAGGGAGTAAGTCTGCAGAAGAGTGCAGGGGTGGGACACATAGAGCCAGCAAGGTCCTTTCAGATCTGCTACTGAAGGGACCTGGAGCTTAGACCTGGCTGGAGGAGTCATGTCCACAGGAGAACACAGTGATGAGGTGCACTGTTGGCAAATTAGGTAGTTCATGTTGTGTTGGTTCCAGCAGGTGTTAGTGTGTTTAGATGTTAGTGTGCTTAGGTGGGACAGGCGTGGGGGGGGAAGAAATGGTGCCCACCAGCTTTTCTTCCATTACAGAATTCTCCCAATGATTCCTGCCCCTCTGACACAGACTCTGATATTGGTAAATGAATCTCTCTCCAGTATATCCTAAATGTTTTCAAACTACTGCTTCAATACTGTATTTCCATGGTGCTGTTTGTTGTACTCTCTCTTTAAGGGCAGGGACTCAGTTTCCTATCACCCTCATGGTTCTCTCAGAGCAGAGTCCACTGACTTTTAAAGTAAGAGATGTCAAGCCCAGCTGATTGTAATAACTCATGACATTAGGCCTCTGTGCTTCTCAAAATCAAGTGTTATGTGGAGTCATCTTCCCTGTGTGGATTCCCTGTGCCTGGGATGCTTGGTGTGAAGGTCTATTTGTCTCCCCTCTCTGCACCTGTGGCATCCCTCCTGAAGATATTTTCACATGTATGTTTAACCCCAACTGTGTCTTACCTTTCTACCTTCTTCTCCGTATTTATCTGTGGAGAGTCTGTTCTGCCAGTTTTGGGGTCATTTTCTAAGTTATTTACATTGTTGTGTGTTAGGGTTAATGTAGAACATGGACTCAACCATAATACCTGACTTGCTAAAATGTAACCCAGTGGTCTCTGGGGGCAAAGGAAGGTTTTGGAGAAGGGCTGGGGCTTTGGAATGCTGAGGCCTGCCTGACTACTCTGTCTAGTCAGGGAGTTGCCTTCCCAAAGCTTGTTTTAGACCAAACAGCCCCCTGTGATCTAAGAGATATATGCATTGTCCCTTAGGTTATGTTTAGTAGAACACACATATTAGCATATCTTATCTTTCCCGTAAACAGATCTTCCTAAGACCCCTTGTCACACATCACCTGCTTGAGAAACAGTGATAAGGATTTGTGATTATCCTCAAGGACCAATAAAAGTGGGAGCAAAGAAGAGCAAATGGTCTTTGTCTTTGAGCCTTGACCTCCTTGCCTTCTCTTTTTCATAGCAAAATTTGGACTAATCTTTCATCTGTCAGTACAGGGATTGCTGCCCATTCCCGGCAGATGTGGATGTTATCTAGTTGAATCCCTGGGGAAAGGTAATCTTAGGACCTTCCTATTCTGATATCTTCCCCTGATGTAGGTCCATTTTGAAATTATAATGTTGTGATTCTAGTCTGATCTGACACTCCAACACATTATTATAGCTTTTGAAACTAATGAGTCATACATTTTCAGCAATCTTTACCATTTTCAGTCTGACAAGGATATGTCTTTCATTGCAAAAACTACTCAACATTGGATGGGCAGACACAGTTTTCAAAGAAACTTTTATGCTTTCTACAATCTCAAGTTAACTAAAATGATTTCTCATTTGGACTCCTTTACTTCTTTCCTTGTCTACATATCTAAAAAAATAATGCTATTTATTCATTTAATTTAGATTTGCGCAGAAATAAATAATTTTTAGGCCTCTTCCTAGAAAACTATCAGAAAAAGAGTAGATGAGTTATATCAACCAATTTTAAAATTTGGGATTTTACCATGGTCAGTGAAGGCATAATTTATCTTTCCCTTAACCCCAAACTTGCCTGGGTACTGTATGTTACTGGTGGCAGCCTGGCCAAAAATGGACCTAGAAGACCCAAACATAATTCTCTTTCTACGTCTTGATTGTTATATTGGATTGGCATGATTTTAGGTCCTAAACATAACATTTTGTTTGAATGTACTTCTTAATATTCTTCTCATATTCTTCTCCTACATTGGCCATAATGGATCTCTATAATTTTTTTAAAAATGCCCTTTCAAATAATTTTAATTGCTCTGAACTAAAAGTCTAGATGAAAGTAGGGAATGATTGGGGGGAAAGGTAATTGTTAACTATTTGCATGAGACAAATCAATTTCATGATTGTAGAGTAAGAATAATCCTATCAGTGGGAAGACAATCCCTCAGAACCTGGAGTTTCAAAGAGGGAACCATTGTGTTCTTTGTATTTCAGTGTTGCCCCTTCCTCATTAAGGAAAACATACTGGAGCAATTTCTCCAATATGCTTCTGAACCTTAAATTTAAATGGCCACTAAGTGTTGGGCTGGCAGAAAGAAAGGGTTACTTAAGATGACGAAGGTCCCCACCACAAAACCTGAGCTTGGACAGGAGAACAAAGACCCAAGCAGGAATCTGAGACCCCTTCCCCCCTGTGGACCAATGGAATCCTGACAAGTGGGAATCTGAGACCCTCCTGCCCCAGGGTCCAGTGGACCAATGGGACCCCAACGAGCAGGTGAAATATCCAAATAAGGTAAACTTGCCAAAAGACCCCTGAACTTCCCTCGAGGCCCCTTAAAAGCCCCCTTCTCCCTGCCTTGCAAGCGACTTCTGCCTCTCTGCTTTCCAGAGTCCGAATCTCGCCCAAGGGTGCCCACCTCCTCCTGGTGCAACTTTCCTGGCTCCCCTTCTGAGCCCTAAAACTTCACTGGAGAGTGTTTTTAATAAATCTTGCCTTGCACCCACATTCCCTGGTGTTGTGTTTATCTCGCTGGAAAAACTTTACACTAAGTTTCCTATTATTTGCCAGACAGCTCTGATCAGCACTTGATCATGGTTCCCCTAATCTTCCCAAGAAGATTTTTGGAAATAAAATTGATGGCTCCAGTTCTTACTCCTCTACCCAAACATTTGTCAAATCAATTTTCTGTTTGTCAGCCCATTGGGCAAATAACTAACACCTATCTGAGTACGTAGAAAAACAAGATGGGTTGTACTTTACTTTTAAAACCAAGAACTAGACCAATTATTAAAATTAAACTGGGAACCCTAAAACCTGCCATCTATCTAGAAGGTTTTTTTGGATGAGTTGTGATGCTTGAATGTTTAGTTAACACTTTGGAAGATTCTCAAAATTAGATCAACTTTCTCTTTTCAGGGGTTGGATGAATACTGCTGTGCCTGTATTTATTATATGGAAACAGGTAAACTTCTCTCCTTCCTAAAAACATGGTAATTTTCACCTTAAGAGTGGTCATAAGAGACCTTACATGTTGAAAGAAACATCACCAGTAGAATCTCAGATGAATATGGAGATCTCTCTAAAATGGTACTACTTTTAGTTACTCTAGGAAGGTTCCTGAAATGATAATGACTTTTTTTTTTTAATGTGCATTCTTCCAGCAGTTATTCCTACCATGGGAGTGATTTCTGTTAAAAAATAAAATAAAATAAATGTAAGAAATCTATTCCTTTCTTTGGCTGAAGTGATTAATTACCTCACCTTGACCAAGGAAGTCATTCAGGTTAATCTCAATTCTCTGCTCAATGATTGCAATGGATGATACAATTTTCCTAGATTTCTTTGTGGCCCAGGGAAAAGCCTGTGCATTGCTAATATATCCTTCTATAGTTGGATTAATGCCCTGGACCAAGGTAAAGATCAATATAAAAATTTAAAAACAAAAACAAAGCCACTTGGATTTCCAAAGTAGATCCAGATGTTACATGATTTGTTCAGCTAGTTTAGTTTGGAAATGCTGGAGGGTAAGTTAGCTAGATAAACTACAGGACACTTCCTTAAATTTTGAATATCAGATTTAAAAAAACAATTTTTTTTCACAGGTGTTCCCTGTGTAATTTCTGGGTCATATAATTATATTAAACAACTGTTTATGTCAAATTCAAATTAGCTGGATATAGTGCGTTTTATTTGCTAAATTTAACAACTCTACCTGAGGGCTAAAGTTAAAGTCTATATTGCAGGGCAGTCTCATCCTATTTCTTATAGTCCTATTGATATGTCCTTTCTCAGCTCCTTTGGACATATTATTCAGAACAGCATATTCATGGTAATTTACACAAAGCCAAGACATTTTAAGAACAATGGATGGATATTTTCAAGAGACAATTTTCCATTGTCACTTGCATGAAAGTACATTTTTTAATACAGCTATTTCAAAAAGTGCATTTCGTATACATCTATTTCTGTTAAAGTTATGCACTTTATACATAAATTCCATAGGAGTCAAGGACAATTTCTCTTTTGTACCAGCTTGTAGAGAGTGTGTGTAATATTATAGCTGTCTAATAAATATTTTGGATTGAACTTATAAATATATGAATAAAAATAATGAATAATTACTATACAAAAATATCACATATATAGATTTATATTTTTTCCATCAGGATAATTTATTCACAACTAAAACATCTGCATATAAGTAAGTTTGCTGATTACATCTAATTATTTTGAAATATGACACTGATGTCTCATTTAAGCATGATGAATTAAAAATAAAATTCAATATAATCTGGATTAATGTAGTGCCACATCTAAGTAGGGTTAGTTAAAATGCTCAGGAAATAATTTCTAATGTATTGTTGCAATTTGACCTATATTGGATGAATATAGGAGGAGTAAACTGCTGAGTGTCTGCTCCAATGTTCTTTAGAATGCCTGATCAAAATAAGGTTAGTTTCTTGGCAACTATGCTTCTACTTTTTACTTTTATATACTTTTTATATAGCAGTTGTTAAAAGATATTATTTTTGTTTTGTTTTGTTTTTCTATGTAGGTGTTTCTCTTTTCTATGTTGACTGTAGTCAGTTGTAGAGATAGAGTAAGTGCCTTAAACTTATGTGATCTTTACAGACAATCTCTAGCCATGGGTGATTGTACTTTACTCTAAACAAAGCTATTATTGACTTAGAAACTCCATTAAAATGGTCCAATTCCATACATTAATTCTTATTTTGTTTTGTTTTATTTTGTTTTGTTTGTTTCTGGCTTTGATGATTTCAAAAATTATTTTCAAAAATTTTAGTCAAAGTTGCAAGTATAATAATTCTGATCTATTCATATGTCACATTTATGGATCCCTAGCAACACATTGTATACGTCATTGCAAAGCATTTAATGGTTATAATTCTCACAAACTATTGAGCTAAATTCTAATCTGTCATTGGGCTCAAGTTTAAAAATTCTCATAGATCACTTTCCGCTTTGCCCACATTATAATCCTTTTGTACTCTATCCTAAACTGTCCCCCTCACACCACTCCCCACACTTGCCTTAATCATTCTGACTTCATAACTTGATTTGTACATGTTATTCTGCTTTCAACTGAAAGTCCGTCTCAGTCATGATCATTCTGTGTACAAGAAAGAAGCCTCAATCATAGCTTGGAGATACTTTAGACTCTCCTTAATCTGACAAGAAAGTTAATTAAAACAAGTAAAATTGGTGTTGTTCTAGGTGAACACAAGAAGAACACAATATCTGAGGGATGGCTTTTATATAACCATCTTTTTCTTTCCTTCTGTGCTTAATCAATTTAAAAGAGAAGGTATGTAGTAGCTTCCCCTAACCCAAAGAGAGTTTTATCTCTCTTCACATTCTTTTCTAATAGTGAGATCCCCTCCCAAGTAGTTATCTTTATTTTTACAGACAGAATAAACTTTATATCTACATAAAATAGAATAAAAAATCTCAAATTTGTAGAGGAGTAGAAAAGGTATGGGATGGTGACACAGAAGCGCAAATGAAACTAGAGATTTACATGGATTATTTAAGACAAAAAGAGTTTTGAATTAAGAAATTGGAGCAATAAGTGTCCTTTGGATTTTTGCCATATTTTTCCGTGTTAATATATCATGGCTTCACCGATTTAGGATTAAATATGACCCAAATAATATAAATTTCAATTTATTAGGAAGTTCCTTTTGGGGACCTACATAAGTGACATTCTCTCTGCAGGTTTATTTTCAAACATGCAGCTCATAATGGGGGGTCCCTTCAACGATTGCAAGGAAGTGACTGACAGAAGCCATTGTTTCATAGTCTCTTTGATGCAGTTAGCGTGATACTTGGAGTTTAAAAGAGCCCTTTGTAAGTAAAAGGTTGAATAGTATGAAAGACAGTTTATACAGCCTCTAAGTATTCCTAAGGGGATTTGTTCCTGCTTTTTAAAACCTGCCCTTTTGACGAACTAAAATGATTTCAAAAGAAAATGATTACCAACATGGTACATTTCACTATGGATGAACAGTGAGCTATACATTGAAATAAAGGTCAACTGTGGTTATTGGTTAAATCTGCAGGAGCCAGCAAATCAAAAAACTGTCACTGCTGAAGGAAAGAAATGTGTATCTCACCAAACCCTTCACCTATCTCTAATAAGAAAGAATTCAAAACTATTAGGTTTAATAGAAATTACTAATAACATTCTATTAATTGTCTTTTTATTGAAATAGTGGGTAAGTTTGAAAAGCACTGTTTGATTCTAGTGAATTCTTCTATGTCGTATCCCAAAGAGCTTTCCTATACTATACTGGATTTGAAAAGTAATTCAGAACTAAAACTTGAGAATGTCTATTTATAGAGTACTGCTTCTTGACATTTTCATTTGCGGAGAATTGTATCTTCAGAACTGGATAAATAGCATATCTACAACTTATTCTAGAACCTTGAAACAGGTAGAGCTTCCAGTTTTCTCAATATTTCTTTGATTTTCTAGTGCCTTCAGTTCTTTACAGGGATAATATATATGTATATTTTTTATTCCTAGAGTGGAGTTTGGCTCTCAATTGTATATATTTAAATCAGTGATAAAAATATGTCCCTGAAGGTTTAGAAATTTGAAATTGTTTTCATTATTATTGGACGTTTGAATAGATTAATCACTTCTTGGAAATGCTTTCATAAATATATATGAAGATCCTTAAAAAATTGACCCAGTTATTCTGTCAGGAAGAAATTGATGAAGCAAACTAACATTTGGTTCATCTACAGTTCAGTTTCTGAGACAGAGCCTTGAACCAATCCAACAATGAAAGAATGACTAAGCAAAATTTGGAAAACCACAAAAGAGTTGCCTTAATCTCTTTTGCACAGAAAGGCTTTCCCTTACTACCTTGTCTAAAATTTCTCTCTGCCTTTCCATATATTGTATGTTTCTTATATCTCTTCTGGAACTTTGCTCTGTTCCCTCAGGAACAGTTTTGTCTTTCTCCTGCTCTGCACTGTATCTCAGGAGGAATACCCCCTCCCATTTCAGTGGGCATCTGGCAGCATTTGGTCAATGGGAGGTAAGTGTGGGAAGTTGGAGAGGTTTCTGAGGAAGGGTGGAGCATATTAATTTCTCTCCTCCTTCTTTACCTTTGGTTGCATCTCTAGCAGTGGCCATGTAGTTCTGTGGTTGCAGTCTATTTTTGTTGGGTCCCCTATAACAACAGTAGTTTAGACTGGATGCCTTCAACAACAGGTATTTCTCACAGTTCTGAAGCCTCCCAAGTCTGAGATCAAGGCACCTGCAGAATTAGTGTCTAGTGAGAGCCCACTTCCTGGTTCATAAATGGCTATTTTCTTGTTGTGTTCTCACAAAAAAGCAAAAGTAGTGAAAAAGCTCTCTGAGTTCTCTTTTGTAAAGGCACTAATCCCACTCATGAGGGCTCCAATTTCATGACCCAATAATCTCCCCATGCCCCACCTCCAAATACTACTCTATTGGGGATTAACCTTCAGCATTTAAGTGGGGATGGGAGGGGCAAAAAAATTCAGTGTATAGCATAGTTCCTGCCAGGTAGGTCTGTCATGATCCAGGTTCTGTAATTGACTGGCCTCTAGGTTCCTGCAACACTGCATGTTCCATTTGTCTCTCTACCCTAGGAGTAGAATAAACATATTCTTACTAGACTAGATTGATTAAAAAACATGATTTCAGCTTCTCAACCATCACATAAATAAACAGTGCATTAAATTTCTCCTTTAAATAGCCAGAGAGATTTCTTTACTGACTCAATTCTAACTGAAAAATTAGTGTTTATCTAAAATTATCTTACTAATATTCTTTTTTAATTTATTGTTATGGAAGCACTATAATTATTTCGTGGGAGCACTACCATCAGAGCCCAGAGTTGCTGTGAGTAAATTCCACTTCCAATAATCAGAGCTTTTTGGAAGTTTCTACTTCCCAATTCAAGATCATTCATTACTGTTAACTAAATCATGTTATAGCTTTGGTAGTACTTTAAGCACTTCTGAGAGATTGCATTAATGACCCTAAGAGAAAATATTGCCTCAATAAGTTGGTTTCCTTTTCTTACAGGAATATCTCAGTGCATTTTGTTTTAATTTTATCAATTATCATACAATTCAAATTTCAAATTGTCTGCTTTTTTTTTAAAGCAAACTATTTGAGTGGCAAGAATGGTATTTTAATTTTTTCAGCTTGTAACTAGACCATATAGATGACTCATGAATCAACCTTAGCAAATAGCATGCAAAGCAATTTTCTTGAGCTTGGAGAATTTTAACAATTTTCCCACTCTATTTTAAACTTTTGCTTAGCTCACTGAATTTGTTCTAACATTTTTATTTTTTTCTCTTTTATTTTATCTCCTATTTTGAGATAGTTTCTTTTCACAATTTACTTGGTTTGTTTGGAAAACAGTCCACTATTATCTTAGACCTCAAAACAAACTTTAATTAATTTTGCATTAATGTGACATCTTTGACTAGTTATGAAGACAGAGGTAAATAGGAATCAGCATCTTATCCCAACTGGACCTTCCACTTTCTGTTTTGTTTTGTTTGTTTTTTAGTCTGCTAGTATTTCAATTTATTTTTCAGTTATCATTTTACATTGTATGTGTAGTCATGTGCCCTCTAATTCAAATTTATATTTAAAGTAAAATTATCAGTCATCATAGGGATAGTGTAGTTGGTATTTTAAGGTTTGTATTAAATTAGGAGACTGATCTGATATTTGTCTAAAATTTTTTCTCTCAAAGACTTTTATAATCATGGAATTACAGGAAAAATGAATTGAGGAATATTTGAAATAATCACCTAAATAAAGACATTATTCAAAATATCATTTTTCTGTTATCTATTTTTAATAAACTAAATTTGTACAGATTAAATTCAGTTATTTTTATGTTGTTATAAAGAAGAACCAACTAAACAACATTCATGTACTTATTTATTTTGAGCTACAGAACACATCAAGGCAATTTCCTGATGATATATAATAAATTTCCCTCAAATAGTGTGATAACTAACAACAGTAATGGAGTTAAGTGTGCTATTTATATATTCACTGGACACCTGAAATGTTTAGAAATACATACCATAAAGTAACTAATGCAATTCGCTAATAATTATTTTAAGTTCATGTAAAAATAAGGCAAAGCAACTTTTAATATTCATTGTTAACTTAATTTAGTATAGTTTATATTTACTTACAAATCTGCTATCGGGGTGCATGGTGGCTCAGTTGGTTAAGCATCTGCCCTCAGTTTGGGTCATCATCTCAGGGTCCTGGGATCTAGCCCCACATCAAACTCCCTGTTCAGTGGGAAGTCTGCTTCTCCCTCTCCCTCTGGTTCCCCCCTGCTCATGCTCTCACTCTCTCTCTCTCTCTTAAATAAATGAATAATGG